>NW_024722158.1:10485213-10498414 GCF_018991925.1 Homarus americanus
CTGCTGGCTGGGTTGTAATACTTGGCAGGGCTCACACTCACGGACAACATTGGAGATGTCGGAGTCGATGCCGGGCCAAAACACAGTCTGTCGTACCCGTCATTTGGTGGCCTCAGCTCCACGGTGACTGTCGTGGAGGCGAGCCAAGACGTGGGGACGTGAGGCAGCAGGGACAACTACACGTGCTCCGTACAGAACAAGGTCCCCGTCGCAGTAGAGTTCATCGCGGAGTTTCCAATATGGGAGCAGGGTGTTGTGAAGGTCATAGCTGTAATGGGCCCCTGTCTCATCAACAGAACATATTATATAAATGGGTCAATACAACTGATATTATATTCAGATTCACCACCCTGTAACTTTCCACTGTCTATGAGTAAGACATGAGTTGGACACGTGAGCGGGCAACTCTCCCTAGAGGACGAGACCCATAGTCAGCATTTCTGTAAGCCCGCACTGCGTGGACCTTAAGCTTCAGTAGCTCACCTCAACTCATATCGTAAGGACGTGACCTAACGTTTATAATACATAAACGCCGTCCCCTTCTCATTCACTCCTAGACAGTGAGACTTACGGTTGATCTACACTCAGGAATTATATATACAACCTTTTATAATAAAACAAAGGAACTACCGTTTGGGTTTCATTCCTTAAACCCAAATATAAATATATGTGAACGGACTGGTTAATTGCACAAGCAGCCGATTCATAGTGGTTGCTAGGAAATCCATTTCCCACACACTCGACGAGTCGGACGTAGGAAGGGTAATCTCGGGCCGCTGTTCGAAGGTCCTCCATTGCCTTGTCATCATCTGTTGACAGGTCCAAACGAAGGGATTGGACGGCGTGTAGAGTGACCACAGTCCTGACAGAAAGAGCGAGGTCGGCGTCGAGCACATGGTCTTCTGGAGTAGGGTGGCTGACAGGAGAGCGGGATAAGGCATCAGGGATGCAGAGCTCCTTACCAGCACGCCACACTGCTGTGAAGATGTACGCCGAGAGCTTCTCCTTCAGACGCTGGAGGCGAGGGTTCTCAACGGCGTCCAGCGTGTAGTGGTTGACGATCGGGACAAGCGGGCGATGGTCGGTCACTAGGTGAAAGTGTTGCAGGCCTATGAGGTAAGACCTGCACTTGGACATCGCCCAAACCACAGCCAACAGCTCCAACTCAATAGTGGCGTAGCACATCTCAGTGTCAGAGAGGAAACTCGAGCCACACTGAACGAGCCGGAACTGCCCTCCACCGTGATCCTGCAATAGGGCGTATCCCACGCCGTACAAGCGTGAGGCATCTGTCTGCAGAACTGTCGGCAAGGCTGGGTCAAACGTGGCGAGGACAGGTGGACTAGACAGGGCCTGTTTCACTTGCTGGAAGGCCTTGTCGTGGTCGGGGGTCCACAGGAATGTCCTCTTGGGGCTCATCAGGGGGCGAAGTGGTTGGGCAGCTGCGGAGATGTCCGGCGAAAACTCTGCTAACTGGTTGACGAGACCGATGAAGGACCTCAAGTCAGTGAGGTTAGCAGGGGTGGGAAAATCCGTGATGGCGCGGACCTTTTCCGGGTCAGCTGCGATACCATTCCCTGAGAGGGTGTACCCACAAAAGTCCACTGAAGAGCTGACCAGAACAAACTTGTCGGCATTTAGGGCAATGCCGTGCTTCCGGCACCTGTTGAGTACCTCGTAAATACAGCAGAGGTGATCCATGTAATCCTCATCGTACACGAGTATGTCGTCGACCACTTTCACGCAGTTTGCCAGACCTTGTAGGGCCATATCACCTCGAAGGCAGAAAGCGTCTCCTGTAGCGGCGAATCCCATGGGGCCACGGCAATAACTGTAACATCCATGCGGGGTGATGAAAGTTGTAAGTGGTCGGTCTTCTTCGGCAAGCTCTATCTGCCAGTATCCACACAGGGCGTCCATCGTCGTGAAGAAGCGCGCCTTCGGGTTCACACTGCATATAGCTGCAAAGGGCGTGGGAGAAGGGTGCGCAGGACGAGTCACCTGTTTGTTGAGCTTGGAGAGGTCAGTGGTGATCCGAACACCACCTTTGGGTTTTGCGACGACTACCATAGGGTGACACCATGGAGACGGGTCATCGCCGGCTGGTGCAATAATTTCTTGGGCGACCATGGAGTCCAGCTCGTTTTTGACCGCCTCGCGGAAGGCCAGGGGGACCAGTCGAGAGGTGTAGATAGCGAAGGGCTTCGCGTCGTCCCTCAGGTGGATCCTCATCGGGAGGCCTACCATCTTCTTGAGAGGCTTGGATTCCAGAGCGGACTTGGTCACCAGAACGTCGCTGAATTCCTTCAGGAAGTACTTCCGAGCATCTGAAGGAGAGGTGTCACTGGCAAGAGGTAGGGGTAGGGCGACAGCTGGGTCGTTGCTGCTCCCTTTGTGCACCCTGTTGGCGTGTTTTACCTCAAGAATAGGTTTGGGGAAGTCCTGGGAGATGATGGCCAACTCTTGACAATGTCTGCAGGACAGCAAAGGAGTCGGGACACCGTTATGCACATCAATCCAGGCTTGACACGACCTGTTGCCAAAGGTGACCTGTGCTTGGAGTGAACCTAGGGCTGGGGCCATCTGTGAACCATCTGCAATAATGCGGAGATCCTTGGGGGGTGGTCCTAGATCACTTAGAGAGAGCCCCAAGCATTGCAAATGCTGGGGACCGATGACTGTAGCATCAGCGCCGGTATCGGGCAACATCTGAAGACGGGATGACACACTGCCGTTGGTCACGATGACGCTGATGTGCTGGGGAACTTTGGTCCTGGGACGTGAGGGGGAGTACACCTTCCTAATATGGCTCGAGCGTTGTCCAGGGTCGTCATGCTTCTGATTGGAAGACTGTAGGCGGCCCTCACTGGTGGAAGGGCGCTGAAGCTTCCGCCGATGCTGTCCCTTGGGTTTGTTGGAAGGGCAACACTTGTCGTAGTGGCCCAGACGACAGCACACATTGCACTGCACGCATTTGGCTGGGCACCGTATTGTGAGTGACCAGTGGCCCTTACGGTCACAACTGTTGCAGGTAGACTCAGCAGCCGGACACACCTGTGTTCTGTGCTGCTTACCACAGTTGTTACAAAAAAAGCCGGGCGTGGGCGTGGTGGGCAAAGGCGTTGGGGTAGACTTCTTGTCCTTCTTGTACCGGGACACAGCGCGTACAGCTGTAGGGGGAGTTCGGATGGCAGAGGTGGCACACCTGGCAGCCTCATAGGAGCGACATATCGTCAACACATCCTTAAGAGAAGAGGAAGAGTCGAGGGAGGTGAGGCGTTGGACAAGTGCCTCGTCCTTAACACCCATCAGGATCACCTGCTTCAACTGGGTCTCCTCGCACTGCTGGTGGTTACCTGGGCATATATCTACCTCTTCCGAGGCTCTCTTGAGTCGTACATAAAAGGCCTCAAAAGTCTCGCCCTCCATCTGTCTGCAGCTAAACAATTCCCTCCTGCGTAGAGCTTCATTCCGCTGCCCTTTGATGTGCCGTTGTAGAATATCCAGTACCTCCTCTACAGACAACAAAGAGGTCGGAGGTACCTGCAACGTATGTTCCAAGACACGCTGAGTTTCCAAGGACAGGCACCTACGCAGCTGAATAAGTTGTTTAGGCTGTGACAAACTCTGGAGATCCACCATTGTAGCATAATCAGTCCACCGTCGCCGCCATTCACGAAAAGTCTGGAAATACACATCAGGCTTCAAGATGGGCGGTGTTTGAGCAGCGCTTTAGGTGGGGCTGGGGGGCGTGAAGAAAGCATTGATGAGTATCTGAATCAGTCGATACCGAGGCAGTGTTAGAGCCAGGGGCTTGGTTAACAGTGAGGCGAGATATCAAAGCTTCAAACCGTGCACTGTCTTCCAATCTCCGTTGGTGGTCTCTCTCTGCCTCTGCTTGCCTTCTTTCTTCATTCTCCACAAGTCTGTTAGCTTCGTCCTCGCGCCTTTCATCCCTCATAAACTTCATTAAAGCAATTATCTCTGAAGACAATGCTGAATATCGAGGTGAAGGGCTGAGCGATGTGGTGGGAGCTGGAGCATCCTGTTCAACCTGGTCATCCATCTCTGCCGAGCTGTCATCGTACTGACTCATCCAGGTGGTGGCTCCACAACTGCGTAAGGCACGAAACATAACTTAATCTGTGTACTGTGTCTTAAATTAGTGTTGACCGGTCAGCCTGTCGTATCAACAAGATTTCAGACAAAAAAAAATTAATTAAATACACAGATAAGTAGATTATATATATATATATATATATATATATATATATATATATATATATATATATATATATATATATATATATATATATATATCTTGATAAAATCACACGGGAAAATGGAAACAACGGAGCACCTTAGCTTTCGTCTATATTCAAGACATCTTCCGAGGCATCTTCAGTTGCCTCTGAAGATGTCTTGAATAAAGACGAAAGCTAAGGTGCTCCGTTGTTTCCATTTTCCCGTGTGAATTTATCAAGATTTATCTTATCCACGTTTTCATTGTGGATTTACATGAAGATGTTATTGAAAAAGAACCCCGATCTCACTAAACAGCTCTCTCAAATCAATCCCACTTTACCTTATATGTATGGATTGATCAAAACACACAAGCTTAATAATCCATTACGTCCAATCGTGAGTTCTGTGGGTTCTGTTACTTACAAATTATCCAAGTGGCTGGTAAAGATGATATCCCCTCTTACAGGCCAAATATCTAATTCACATATACGCAATAGCAGTGATTTAATTGATAAACTCAAGAAACACAACGAACCTTGCGAATTAATAAGTTTTGATGTAAATTCACTGTTCACTAGAGTACCTGTGAAAGACTTACTTTCATTTCTTAAAGATAAATTACAACTGCTAGATTTAACTATTGAACATGATACTTTCCTGAAATTGATAGAGTTATGCGTAACTGACAATGTGTTTAGTGCAAATGGGAAGTTCTACAAGCAAGTATTTGGCATGAGCATGGGTAATTGTCTTTCTGCTCCTCTAGCCTGTATTTATATGGAGTTCTTTGAGTCTAGATTACTCCCCAATGTAGTGGACTGTATTCCTCCTTGGTATAGATATGTAGATGATGTTCTTTGTCTTTGGCCTAAAAACAGTGACCCTTTGGAATTTTTAGACAAGCTTAATAATATTGTCCCTAGTATCACATTCAAAATTGAAAGAGAAATAAGTGAATCCCTTCCATTTCTTGATATGCTTATCATGAGAAATGGCCAAACCTATAAATTTAAGGTATATAGAAAGCCCACACAGGTAGACAGTTTCATTCACTTTTTATCCAATCACCTTGAGTCTACCAAAATGTCAGTTTTTTCTGCTATGTTCCTAAGATGTCTGCGTATTTGTGACTCTGAATTTATTGACGACGAATTTAAACACATTCGTTCTATTGCACAGAAACTTGGGTACCCTTCTGTGTTTGTTGATCGTTGCTTTAAAAGGGCTAAAAAATCCTTTCATTCCTCTATAACCAGACAAGTTCCTACACTTAAGAATATTTTGACTCTGCCCTATCGTGATGAATTTGTCCCTTTAGTTCGGTCCCTCAAGCTTCTTAATATTAATGTTGTTTTCAAGTATGACTCAACCATTACCAATATGTTAATAAGGAATAGCCCAAGTTTGAATGTAAATGGAAGTGTTTATTGTATTCCATGTAGCCAATGTAATTGTAATTATGTAGGTCAGACAGGAAAAACACTGCAGCTCAGAATCAAACAACATAAGTATAATATCAGAACTGCATCTGAAAGCAGTGCCTTGTTCGTTCATGTTAGGAATAATAATCACCCCATTGCTTGGGAAAAAAGCTTAGTATTCAAATCATCTTGTGTCACAAAGACTTCTGGTTGAAGCTAGTTTGATTAAGGAATTAAAATCAATAAACCTTAGTGATGGTCAGTTCAAAACTGATATGTTACATAAATTTATTTGTCAGTGGCCCAAGGTTAAAAATGCTTTGAAAACCTTTGATCTTGATGTATGACAGTTATTTTGTGGGTCCCTTTTTTCTGACCTGACCTGTCTAGTCACGTCATCACCCTTCTCTTAAGCTCCTCTACGTGTATGTTGGTGTGGGGATTAGTGGATGTCATCATTATGACCTGACCTCATGTTTTTAGGTCACCCTGTATATTTAGCCTCTCTCTGTCCATGTAATCCAGTTGCCTCTGAAGATGTCTTGAATAAAGACGAAAGCTAAGGTACTCCGTTGTTTCCATTTTCCCGTGTGATTTTATCAAGATTTATCTTATCCACGTTTTCATTGTGAATTTACATGATATATATATATATATATATATATATATATATATATATATATATATATATATATATATATATATATATATATATATATATATATATATATATATATATATATATATATATATATATATATATATATATATATATATATATATATATATATACAAATGAAATCACTATGGGTGTGCGCGTGATCTAGGTATATGCTGATAACCACAAGGAAAGAAGAAAACACGAAGTTCCCAAGCGCTTTCGTGTAATTCACATCTTCAGGGGTGAGTACAGACTAGAGAGAGTAATACAAATCAAGGTGTATATATACAGAGGAGGGTGAGACCAGGTCCACAATGGTGAAGGTATTAGGTAATGACCTTACTAATCTTTAAATAGCACACAACGGTTGGTGGTCAGGTCAGATGGTCAAGTGACCCGGCCTTCTCACCTGATCACAAATCTTCTTAATTACAAAATTGTCCAGCTTGTACATGCCGTTACTCAAATTCATGTTGGTTGCTTCGGTATGTTTAATAAGACTAGATTCTATGATGTTCCTACTATCAATTGAATTACATGGTAATATTGAGGAGGCATTATCCCAGTCAATGCAATGCTTGTTATCCCTCAAATGAACAAACAGAGCATTGGATTCCTGGCCTGTCCTTACACTGTATTTGTGTTGTTTAATTCTAGTTGCAAGATCTTTACCTGTCTGGCCTAAGTAAAACATATTACATTCCTTGCAAGGAACTTTATAAATGCAACCAATTGTGTTGTTGGGGGAGTTCTTGATTAACATTTGTTTAACAGTGCATGAGTTTTTAAATGCCACATTGACGTTCCAGGTTTTTAGCTGTGCAGGAATGTGTGAGAAATTTTTGTGAAATGGTAATATTAAGATATATATATATATATATATATATATATATATATATATATATATATATATATATATATATATATATATATATATATATATATATATTTGTGTGTGTGTGTGTGTGTGTGTGCAAATAACACAGACCTTATGATTCTCGCAAAATGGTGAAACATAATGCGGTTCGTATGGAATGTACTGTACAGTACTTTATGTATTTAGTGTAGAATACATGTTGTCAATCTTTACCTATATTAAGTTGTACGGTAAAGCTGTGAAACTAGTGACTCACACCTGACCACTCTTCTCTGAACTATGTACTGTATAGTTCTAGACAAGTGTACGAGTACGGCTACACGAAATAAACTAACTGATTAATGTACGGAATAGCAGTGTGCAACAACTAAAGTACCTTGGAGTAGGAGTTAAGAAACACAGTAGTGAGATCAAAAGGATGAGACAGAGCGCCTCGGTTATTCAGGTTTATAATTTGCGATGCAAAAAAATGCATCGTCCACTCTAGAGCAACAAGTAGTCCGCGACTGGCATACAGAACGGCCGGTTGTGCTCGCAGAAAAAGCCAGTTGTGTATATGAAGGGGCCGACTGTATGTGTGTGTGTGTGTGTGTGTGTGTGTGTGTGTGCAGAGCGGTGGATTTACGCAAACTGACCCGAATACAGAGCGAAAGGGAGTGCAAATAAAGTAACGTGTGTGTACAGAGCGGCTGCACATATACTTAAAGCAACCGTGAGTAAGTAGTAAGGCCAGTTGCATATATACTGTAGAGTGACCCTTTGTGCAAATAGAGCTGCCAGGTGAGTACATAGTATGGCCAGGTGTTTATATAGAACGGCCGGGTGTTTACACATAATGAAACCCAACCTCAGAATCATTATACAGGGTGCAGGAGAGTGGGCTGTGTTGTGGGTTATGAGTGGGCAGAAGATACCATGTGATTTATTGCTCAATGTGTGGGATGTGTTTATTGATATATGTGTGAGGGAGGGAAGGAAGGTAGAGCAAGCGGAGGGTAGAGAAAGGGAGAGAGGATAGAACAGCAGTAGGAGATAATAGTTAACAAAGAAAGACAATGAAAGAGATAATTAGAAACTAGTGACACTTTTTTCACCACATGTTTTTTTTCCTCGAGAACTGTGCCAATAGCATGAAGATAGCAAGGTAGACACATAAGAGAACCCAAACCAACAGTTTCAAGTAAAAAACAAGAAGAAGAAGTATAATTCCATAGAGCGACTCAGCTTCGTCGTGGCTACATCGAGGTGAGACGCTTATCACTTTTGCAGTACGATTATTAATTCTAGGATGGAGATACACTTGTCCCGGAGTGTGTGTGTGTGTTTGTAAAGCAGGATTTGTCGGCAACGAAATGAAACAAACTCAGATCATCAGTGAGTGGACTATTTATATCATCACATGTGGAGAAAATCATTAACAAGTGTTGATTCGTCGGTTATGTCACTGCATGTTTGTGTTGGTTGATTAGATTTTTATCTCATGTAAGAATCCCTTGAGTCATCTCCTGAGTCAAAGCATCGCTATTGGACGTTTCAGTTCAAATTTTCACACTAGATTCAAAATTAGCAAAACAAAATTTAATTAGAGTACTATAAAATGTCAGTTAGTAGGCGCTCAGCTAATGCCTTCAGATGTCAAGGTGATTTATTTTTATTTATCATTTATTTTTTTTTTTTTACAGAGATTAGCCCACCCGGGCACAGGTTACTGACTCACATCGGGGCTTGGGGGGCGAAAATGTATTAATAATAATAATAATAATAATAATAATAATAATAATAATAATAATAATAATAATAATAATAATAATAATAATAATAATAATAATAATAATAATAATAATAATAATAATAATAATAATAATAATAATAACAAATATAATTTATTATAAAAAGTACAAAAAAATAATAATAATAACAATAATAAAGAACCACAAAGAAATAAAAAATAAAGAAATAAAAAGTGAGAGACAATATATGTATGTTGTGTTGTCACAGTAAGAGAAACAATTTAGACCCTGCAATTGTGTGTAAATAAGACAGAAATTCAGATCAGCAACCTGGGACTTGGTCACAATTTTCGTGATGCAATATGGCAGCAGGGTCTACCATTAGACAATACATTATGCTTCCAATATCTTCCTAGGCGGTAGTACCTCCCTGTTTGATAGCTGCCTTCTACCTACTATCGGCCCATCATTATTAGTTATTCAATCATATGTATATATAGTCGCTAACCCACTAAGGCTGAAGATAAGAAAGGCGGTAACGGAGGACGGTAGTCAGGAAACTTTGAGAGCCAAGGTGAGTGAATGTGTTTTTCTCAGACGCGGTGTGTAGTTAAGGATGAGTTGAAAGTAGGATAAGTGTGTCATTGATAGTGGTTGAGTGTGACTTCGGGAGAGAACAAGTGTTTCGTTGAGAGTGAGTGTATCCTTGAAAGGGGATAAGTGTGTAGTTGAGTGACGGTTAGCGTATCCTTGAAAGAGCTGTGTTTGACGATGAGAGAAGGTGAGTGTGTGGTTGACTAGCTGAGTGTGTTGTTAAGAGTGAGTCAGTGAGTTGGCGACAAAGTAAGTGTGTAACTTACAAAGGGTGAGTGTGTGATTTTGAGAGAACGAGTGTGTCATTAAAAGGTAAGGCTTTGGTTATTCCCCTCCCCCCTTACGATCAGCAGCGAGTTTATTGTGCACCCCATATTCATACTGTCAAGAGTAGTGCAAAAAGATTACAATGTATAGTTGAAAAAAAAACTTTGCTAGACCTCAGTGGTAAGTATATTGTGACACTGAATTTCACTTAGTATTTATAGTACATTGTCAAGATCGTTTTATAATAAATGACTTCTCTACTTGGCACAAAATATGGATGCATTTTCAATACACTCAGCAATAAATTGTATGTTTGGAACTGTCCATGTATATTTTTTTCAGTGTAGGACATAATGTTCAAATTTGTGGCCATATATCTGGCCATACATTTACAGGAGGCCCATACTGCAAGAGGTACTGTACTTATGAGCTCCTGAACATACTTAATCCATACACATGGTTTACGCAACACATCTCACCATGGTACACAACAGCTCGACTAGTGCCTGTTCGCCAATTTATTTATTTTTTCACTTATTGCAGGTTTAAGGATTCCTTGACAGTCCGAGAGCACATTTAACAGTGTCTTTGTAAGATACAAGTTTAGCTTGGTACTGACATGTGTTTGAAAGAGGGTGACGGTGTAGTTAATAGAGAGGGAGTTTGACATGAGAAAGGGTGTGTAAACGCCTTCTGAGCATTTAAAGGTTAATCAATAATCATACTCTTCAGGTTAAACTGGAACGTTTTAATTCGGTCAAACCTGTTGAATACAATTCATTTTAGTATTTCAAATAAATCATACATAGGCAACCATACATAAATGTTTAATCCAATATATATTCACATAGCAATCATAGCTATGTAATTAGTCTAATCTTAACACTTATAATGAGTACTCAATTTGCCATATTTCCATGTTGTCACAATGATAACCAATGCAATGGACACAGTCTACCTGTGTAAACTTAAGTGCAGGTTAAACTTACGTGTTGAAAGTCTCAAGAGAAACAGGTTAGGTGTTGACTCCTTGATGGGGATAGCTACAGTGGCAGTGCCCTGCCCGGCGTCACATGCCCAGCCCTGGCTGGCCGACTTTACTGCGTCAGGCGTTCATATGCAAACAAGGTCGCCTTACTACCACCCAACACACCAACCTCCTCTGAGTCTCTCCATCTCCACCATCTCAATACTCTATATACGGACAAGCACGCCCAATAAACATGACATGACTTACAGCCTAACATAATGTTTATTTATGTGTCATCCTACTCATTACTGCTTGTGGTAACAGGGTGAGTATGTGGTTGAGAGAGTTAGTGTGTGGTTGAGAGAGTTAGTGTGTGGTTGAGAGAGTTAGTGTGTGGTTGAGAGAATTAGTGTGTGGTTGAGAGTTAGTGTGTGGTTGAGAGAGGGTGAGTGTGTGATTGAGAGAGTTAGTGTGTGGTTGAGAGAGTTAGTGTGTGGTTGAGAGAGTTAGTGTGAGGTTGAGAGAGTTAGTGTGTGGTTGAGAGAGTATGAGTGTGTGGTTGAGAGAGTTACTGTGAGGTTGAGAGAGTTAGTGTGTGCTTGATAGAGGGCCAGTGTGTTGTTGAGAGAACATAAGAACATAAGAATGGAGGAAACTGCAGCCGGCCTATTGGCCCATACTGAGCAGTCCATTTTACACCCCCCTCCCCATCGCTCATATATCCATCCAACCTATGTTTGAAGCTATCCAGCGTATTCGAGTTAATGGTGATATTTGCTAACTTGCTCCACTCATCCACTACTCTATTTCCAAACCAATGTTTACCTATCTCGCCCTTAAATCTAAATTTGTCTAATTTAAAACCATTGCTAAGAGTTCGCTCCTCGCTGTAATTCTCTCGAGGGAATGCAGATTAAAATGCTTTAACCTGTCTCTGTACTCAAGGTTCCTAATGCCTGGGATTAGTAATTGTCAATCTCCTCTGAATTCTTTCTAGGGACTATATCCATTCTTTAGTACGGTGACCAGAACTGAACTGCGTAATCCAAGTGAGGTCTCACAAGTGCAAGATATAGTTTTAGGATTACCTCTCTAGTCTTGTAGCTAACACTGTTTTGTATGAACCCAAGTACTTTGTTAGCCTTTTTTCGAGGGTGAGTGTGTGGTTGAGAGAGGGTCAGTGTTTGGTTGAGAGAGGGTGAGTGTGTGGTTGAGAAAGGGTGAGTGTATGGTTGAGAGAGGATCAGTGTGTGGTTGAGAGAGAGTGTCAGTGTGTGGTTGAGAGAGGGTCAGTGTGTGATTGAGAGAGGGTTAGTGTGTGGTTGAGAGAGGGTGAGTGATTGGTTGAGAGAGGGTGAGTGTTTGGTTGAGAAAGGGTGAGTGTGTGGTTGAGAGAGGATCAGTGTGTGGTTGAGAGAATGATAATAATAATAATAATAATAATAAACGGTTTATTAATAGAGTTGCAGCCGGTGGCTGAAAATATACAGACTTACATTTGATTGAGACATAATGATATAATATGCATTGAATACATTTACAGGGCTGTACAGTACATAAATCAGGAGTTGTTTATTATTTTAACAATAGATGGGATGGTGCTGTTCTTATATCTATCGGTGAGGGCTCTTATGGACTGAATTTTGTTGTAGTGGCGGACTGCGCGAGTTGGGTGGGGGGCTGCAGGTGGCAGGAGGTGGCGATGGCGAGGGTGGTGCAGTAGTCCACGGCCAAACCTTTCCAGTGCTTGGTGGTGGAGGTCACTGAGGGATGGCATTTCCAGGGTGGAGAGAGCGTTTGTGTAGCCGGAGTATTCTGCGCTGAGCATGATTCTGCAGGCCCTTTTCTGTACCTTCTCTAGCTGACGTTGTTGGGTGGAGTTGAGAGAAGACGACCAGGCTGGTGACGCATACGTTAGTTTGGGGAGAATAAAGGCGTTGTAGATAGTCCTCAGCTCTGGCGTGGGTGTCCCAAGTGACCTAAGTCTTCGTAGCATGTAGAGACGGTACGAGGCTGCCTTGACTGTGTTATTTACATGGGCCTTCCAGTCAAGTTTGTTGTCTATAGTTACACCCAGGAGTTTGGTAGACTGTACCAGCTGGAGAGGATGGGCACCCACTGTGACTGCTGGGGCTTGCACTGGAGTGGTGGCGGTATTGATGTGCATGACTACGGTTTTGGTGTGGTTGATGGTGACCTTGTTCTCCATAGTCCATGCCTGTAGCCTGTCCAGGGTGCCTTGGAGCGATGAGTAGTCTGGTACGGTGTTGTCCACTGAAACCCCCACAGTGCAGTCATCCACGTACTTCCACCTGTGAGGAGTGTCCGATAGAGCGTCGTTAATCAGGATGAGGAAGCAGAGTGGTCCCATCTTGGTCCCCTGGGGAACACCGCAGGTGAGGTGTTGGAATGTAGAGACCAAGCCCTGATACCTCA
>NW_024722158.1:10498514-10626014 GCF_018991925.1 Homarus americanus
AACACCTAAAACAGTGACCACAAATGAACTCTTGATCTACCACACGTAGACGAATTTCCTTTGCTGTGAAAACTTCTTTTGGTAGGAAATATATGTCATTTCAATGCTCAAATTTGAAAAAATATATAATTTTCTCAGTCACCGTACTTTAAAATCTCATTCTGAAATATAAACTCCTATTATATTAATCAAATCAACATTAGCAATTAAGCACGCATACAACTATTACATCAAAGTCTATACTAAAGAATACAAGGTCTGCTCACTCATTAAAGATTACATACTGTACTGAGAATAAATTTTGTCCCAATAATTGTCATTACTATTTAAATCACCTTCCCAGTTATTCTTCGGAAAGCAATGAAAATTTATATCAACCTTTTTTTATTTATAATAAAAAAAAAAAATTAGCAAGTGCTCGGCCTGCTTGTTGTTGTTGTTGTCAACTTGTATGAGCACTAGTGACGTATAGAGTCCAGTGGTACCCAACCTTTCGTAAGCTCCGGGCGACATTTGTCATTGAAAATATAGTCGAGGGCGCCAAAACTTTGGATTTACATTCAATAAATGTTTTTTTTTCATATATAGTATACAGTTATTTGCAGCTTTACATCTAACTGTTACCAGTCACATACATTTTGCATTTACTCTTGGAAAGGACATGTGTATTTACCACAGTGAGAAGGCTGGCTGTCTCTGGGCCCCGACTGGGGTAAATTAAATACACACGCCCTGTACACGACAGACTCGGGACAAACGCGCAGTTCCTCTCCCTCTTTCTTTCTTTCTTTCACTCTATAAAATTTTATCAAGTTATTACATATTTTCATGAATTTTACTCTTTCAAAGAATCCCAAATAAATCAAAATTTTCTAATAAACCCTCACGGGCTCCATAATATGGTTCCACGAACTTCAAGTTGGGGACCACTGGATAGACCATAGAGTCCAGCTAGACCTTGCTATATGTTACAAAAAAAGAACAATATATAGACCCGTGTTGCATTGCTTTACCTCTGACTACCCCTCGTAGTAGACCATACTGATAAAATAATAGAACTAGGAAAAGCAGCACTGAGAAAACTATAGGGGTTCTGATACCTCTAGGAGAAAAAAAAAACTACTGTTAGGACCCCTACTGAGCTGTTCCTAAATTACCATCCATCTGACAGCCATATCGCTCTCGTTCATGTTACAGAGAGTGCAAAGCAAAGAAGAGAGATCGTTACAGGCAAAGTTTAGACTTAACATTAAAGTCATCAACATATGAATCAGAAAAGTAACACAGAAAATTTGCCAGAAAAAAGTAGACAACAAAGTCACAAATTATGCACATGTTCAAGAAATGGTCACCACAAACATGGAGGATACATCGCTCTCTCTGACCTCTAAGTCCCTAGAGAGACACCTCCCAATCTTCGCTACACATACGCCACTATGACGCTGTAACCGGTGACGACAACCGCCACTACAAAGAGTATCAATCCCTGGCTAGATCTCAACAGATTATGTACATGAGACTGCGCCTAGGGTACAGGTACCTATGGGAGTACATTGGCAACCCTGAGCTTGGCCGCACTGTTTGTAAACTTTGTGGCCAACTCGACTCCCACACCCTCCGTCACTACATCCTCACTTGTCCTATGACCTCCTCCTACAGGTCCCCAGCCGTTACCAACACCTCTTCCCTCCCTGACCAGATATCCCTCCTCCTAGTCACAAGCCTGGCACTTGACATTATTAGTGACCTGCCACGCTTTGCCATAAACAGATGAAATGTACCGGGAACTTTCCCCCCACACTCTCATCATTCTGTCACTTTATGTAACTTGCTGACAAAACCTATGACCCTTCAGGCTTCTACGCCCTTAATGCATGAGTCATAAAGGCAAGCATGAACTTAGCATGCTTCCCAGATGGGCACTGTAAACGCTTCTGCACTTCACCTTGCACAGGATGTAAGGGGGTGCCCAATAAACTAGCCCTCTCCGGGGCAATCTGTAATCTGTAAGAAACACCTACAGGGTATAAACTCAGCTTTGCCACCTCTTTCTAACCAACACACAGCATCACTACAGGCCCTCCGTCACTTCTTTCCTTCCCCTGTCTCATCTTCGTTCTCTCTTAACCATCTTAAGAAAAATAGATTAACAGACAGGTAGAGCACGGCAGATGGAGGGGGGTATTGGACAGGAGGTGAGAGTGAGGGTCCCTTGACAGAATGTGGGGAAGAGGGATCCGTGACAGTATGTGTGGAGGAGGGCCCCTTGACACTACGTGTGGAGGAGGGACCCTTGACAGTATGTGGGGATGAGGGCCTCTTGACAGCATGTGTAGAGGAGGGACCCGTGACAGTATGTGGGGAGAAGGGCCCCTTGACAGTAGGAGTAGAGGAGGGCTCCTTGATAGTATGTGGGGAGGAGAAACCCTTGACAGTATGTGTAGAGGAGGGAACCTTGATAGTATGTGGGGAGAAGGGCCCCTTGACAGTAGGAGTAGGGGAGGGACCCGTGACAGTATGTGGGGAGGAGGGACGCTTGACAGTACATGTGGAGGAGGGACCCTTGATAGTATGTGGGGAGTAAGGCCCCTTGACAGTATGTGGAGAAGAAAGCCCCTTGACAGTATGTTGGGAGGAGAGTGGAGTGGGGAGGGAGAGGAGCTGTGGGTGTCGATAAGTATAATCAAGCACCATTTTTCACGCGTCTCAGGAGCACTTTTGGGATATATTTCACTTGAAGGTAAGTGAGCATTAAGGGGATATATTTCAGCCTTTGGCGGTAGTAACGGAGGAACCTTAAGTTGGGAGTGAGAGGGAGATGGCGTATTCGCAAAAACATGTTAAAATGTTTTTTACGGAGAAGAAGATCTGTGTTACGCGTCCGTGTAAGTGGTAGTGGTCGTTGGTGTGTCAGTGGCTTAAGTGGTGTAAGTGGTAGTGGTCGTTATTGTGTCAGTGGTTTAAGAGGTGTAAATGGTAGTGGTCGTTAGTGTGTCAGTGGTTTAAGTGGTAGTGGTCGTTAGTGTGTCAGTGGTTTAAGTGGCTTAAGTGGTAGTGGTCGTTTGTAGCCTCAGTCATAATGTACAATAGTAAGGTTTCTAAACATTCTCAACATTCAGGGTTAGCACATATGAAACATTCAGAGTTAACAGATATGAAACATTCAGAATTAACAGATATGAAACATTCAGAATTAAAAGATATGAAACATTCAGAATTAACAGATATGAAACATTCAGAATTAACAGATATGAAACATTCAGAGTTAACAGATATGAAACATTCAAAGTTAACAGATATGAAACATTCAAAACTTAACACATATTAAAGATTCCGAGCTAGCTTATATGAACATAAAGAGCTACTATAACATTTCAGAATATTAGAGGACATCTGAAAGAGTTTGTGTGTGTGTGTGTGTGAAGGTAAATACAATTTCACAGTTAAATAAAACTCGTAGTTGTGATGGTTGTGAAAATATCAACTGTGACAAGAGACGCCAAATGTTACATAATAAACACTGATGATAAAAAATCTTCCTCAAAACATATGAACTAACAGCACTTCTTCAAAACCAACAGTAGTTCCTCAGAACCAACAGTAGTTCTAGAGAACCAACAGTACTGCATCAGAATCAACAGTACTTCCTCAGAACCAACAGTACATCTTCAGTTCCAACAGTACTTCTTCAGAACCAACAGTACTTCTTCAGAACCAACAGTACGTCTTCAGACCAACAGTACTTCTCCAGAACCAACAGTACTTCTTCAAAACCAACAGTACTTCCTCAGAACCAACAGTACTTCTTCAGAACCAAGAGTACTTCATCAGAACCAATAGTATTTCCTCAGAACCAACAGTGCTTCCTCAGAACCAACAGTACTTCCTCAGAACCAACAGTACTTCCTCAGAATCAGCAGTACTTCTTCAGAACCAATAGTATTTCCTCAGAACCAACAGTGCTTCCTCAGAACCAACAGTTCCTCCTGGACAGGCTACAGGCATGGACTACTGAGAACAAGGTCACCATCAACCACACCAAAACCGTAGTCATGCACATCAATACCGCCACCACTCCAGTGCAAGCCCCAGCAGTCACAGTGGGTGCCCATCCTCTCCAGCTGGTGCAGTCTGCCAAACTCCTGGGTGTAACTATAGACACCAAACTTGACTGGAAGGCCCATGTAAATAACACAGTCAAGGCAGCCTTGTACCGTCTCTACATGCTACGACGACTTAGGTCACTTGGGACACCCACGCCAGAGCTGAGGACCATCTACAACGCCTTTATTCTCCCCAAACTAACGTATGCGTCACCAGCCTGGTCGTCTTCTCTCGACTCCACCCAACAACGTCAGCTAGAGAAGGTACAGAAAAGAGCCTGCAGAATCATGCTCGGCGCAGAATACTCCGGCTACACCAACGCTCTCTCCACCCTGGAAATGTTATCCCTCAGTGACGTCCACCACCAAGCACTGGAAAGGTTTGGCAGCCAACTAATGCACCACCCTCGTCATCGCCACCTCCTGCTACCGATAATATGTTACATAAATTTATTTGTCAGTGGCCCAAGGTTAAAATTTTTTTCAAAACCTTTGATCTAGATGTATGATAGTTATTTTGTGGGTCCCTTATTTTTGACCTGATCTGGCTAGTCACGTCACCCCCCTTCTCTTAAGCTCCTCTACATGTGTGTTGGTGTGGGGATTAGTGGATGACATCATTATGACCTGACCTCATGTTTTTAAGGTCACCCTGTATATTTAAGTCTCTCTGTCCATGTAATCCAGTTGCCTCTGAAGATGTCTTGAATAAAGACGAAAGCTAAGGTACCGTTGTTTCCATTTCCCGTGTGATTTTATCAAGATATATATATATATATATATATATATATATATATATATATATATATATATATATATATATATATATATATATATATATATATATATATATATGGGGAGAATATATATATATATATTTGTAGTTAATATGCCACATGATAAATTTTCTATTATAATATTACAACTTGTGCATGATGGTCGTGTGGTTACTTTTGTGCAGCGTTTGGAATTCATTTTGCATTCCTTACATGAATATCAAGTAAGGCTGGAGTGCACATTTCTCAATGATAATTACTGTTATGCATGGCCTAATGTACAGGGGTGCGTTGCGTTGGGCATAGTGAAATATTTTTTTCGGCATGTTACCGTCAACATATGTAAATAGAATATTTTTGTATAATTATGTGTGAGCAGGGCTGGTACTTGATACATAAACAAAATTCAGTATGAATGTAGGTATTTTTGTAGCTTAATGTGGGAGTTTTTTTATTATTAGTGTTCTGTTTCTACAGTAGTCCCCTGGAATATGGAGCTCTGTCAGTCATTGGCTGGCCCTGGAGGTGGAAGGACGTTTGAGTTTGTCAGTGGTGGATACCTTTTCAAATCGGGTTTAGTTGATTATTAAATATTCAGTGCTGCTCTATTATTATATATTGTCTGTAAAGTGCAATCAATGGTGAGGTTATTCAGTAGTTCATGGTTTATTTAGTGTGCATATATTAGTGGTTTATTAAGGATTATGTTTATCCTTTATTCTCTATTCTCTTGATTTAATTTATCTGTTCATGATGTAACCTACTCACTTATTATGGTAAACTTTTATTATTAAATTTTATTTCACTTTGCGTGATGTGTATAAATCCAAACCTTCACTCCTGAACTGTTGTGATAAAGTAAGGGAGCTGTGATTGAACCCATGACGCACAATTTCGTCCGAATTTGTGTTTGTAACTTTTGCATTTAACATTGTTTGTCGTGTATTGAAGTAATATTAAATTTTAAGTGATAAATATTAAGGACTAAGTTGTGACGAATTGCAAATTTGTTTTTTGTTGTGCCATATGCGCTCTCATTATTATATTCATCTTTAACATAATTAAAGTTGCTAAGTTATGGCATAACATTACTTTTTTAACATATTATGAAAAGGTCACTGTTAATGAGGTCGTTGTCTGATAGATGCTCCTTAATTAGGACTTTAGGAATAACTACTTGTTCTATTTATTTTCGCAAATAATTTTCATCTAATAATATACGTTGGTCGAATGGATACACTTGTTTTGTGTCCTGAGGGACAATAGCTTGCACTCGTGGCGGTGTCAGTTCACTCAGCTTTGAATGGGTTTCTTTACAGTTGGAGAATTTAAGACGATATAAAACAGTACTACCCACACTCAAGCGCACCGAAGACTTATAATTCATGGTTCTGGTACTACATTACTCCTGTCGGACACATGGGTACCAGTTTTCTTTTTGTCGGTAGTATACATAAAGTCCTAAGGTGGGATACTTAAAAGTATTTACAATATTGTATCTCCAAACAAAGTATCCGCTTTCTTGAGACGTCACATAATGTACCTGGAGGCCTCAACTTACAGGACCTTCGGAGTTCTTGAAACAGAATATACCCGGGACACAGTGTGTATATTTCTACTACTACTACATTTTTTTTTTACTACTACTACTGCTGCTGCTGGGAGTTCTTGTAACAGAATATACCAGGGACACAGTGTGTATATTTCTACTACTACTACTACTTTTTTTTTTTTTTAGATTGGCCTCCAACCTCCCCCAATAGCCACTCCTTCGCCGCCATTTTATTACCTTTATATTAAATATCCTAATACATAAGTAGCTATCCTATCTGTGTTGAATTAGTTGAGCCGCGGATCTATATGCGGCATTCAGTGACTGTAGCCTCATAGTCAATATCTGCAGCTGTTGTCGGCTTTGGGGACGAAGCTCTCGTTCCCCTGAGGCAGAGCAAAGCCGACCGAAGGAGAGAGAAGGACAGTCGACATCTCATCCAGGCTGTAACATAACTTCTGGGCTGCTGCTTTAGTTCGGAGATCACCTCCTCAAGTCTGGCGTAGAAACATCATGCACTTGGTCCCATCCCACCAGAGGTTGTGAACACTAGAGGAGTGAAGCTGCCTTGATCAACATTTTGAATTCTCTCCTCATATGCCCTTATCTTGTCGTTCTCGTTCCTCCTGTGTGCAGCATCGAGAGCTAGGTTACGGTGACATGCGGCCATGGGATCAAAAATCCTGATATCGAAGAAAGCTCGCTGTCCTCGCGACCAGAATCCTCGAGCACTGAAGTCAACACGAGCTTCGTTAGATGTATTTGGAGTCCGATTTTGGAAGATCTCACCGTCCAAAGGAAGGAGGGTCGGTTCTAACATGACATCCCGGCAGATTTCTTTCAACATATTTGCTGTGAGGTCCCTTACTTCGTCATGCCTCATGCATATGAAGCCCTCTTTCTTGCATACCATAGCGTGATCGACGTCATAGGAAGAGCCACACACGCATTGGGAGGGCAAACCTTCTACTGGCCAACCGTACCTTAGAGCAATGGCATCTGTAAATTCTTGTTTATTGAGACTGAAACCATTTGCCCTTATCGGTAACGTAGTTAACCAATTCGAGGCGCCCACCTCCTTCGCTATAGCTACTTTTTTTTTCAAATTCTCTGGTATTTGCAGCAATAGTTGCTGCACCTTGTCACTTAATGGCCGTTCTGTCGTTCTGTCGTAATGGACCTTCTGATCTTGTTTGCTTCACTGGTATCCACCTCCCCTGTTGCGTTATGAGCTGCTATGTGGTCAGTGAGGGCTGCCGTGAGCGTAAATGAGTTTTGATGCTCAGTGGCAGCAATCTCCTCTGGATTGGTTAGTCCCATTCCTCCCAGTCTCGATGGTAGTGCAAGAAGCGATCTTTCTGCTGGGGCTAGGTGAGGGTGTTTCACTAATTTGGGAATGAAATTGACTCTGATAGCTTCTTCCAGGGGGTGGAGGACAGTGCGCATCAGGTAGTTCCAGCGATGCTTGACTCCGCAAAAGCCGCATGTGGCTCTGTGATAGCAATCTCAGACAGAACTTGGATTTCCCTAACCCACTCATTCACCTTTCCCGTTACGTACTCGATCTTGAAGTCCGTAGTGCCAATTACTGCGCCTAGATGTCTACTGCTGCTGCTGCTGGGAGTTCTTGTAACAGAATATACCCGGGACACAGTGTGTATGTTTTTACTACTACTACTACTACTACTACCACTACTCCTACTACAACTACTACTGCTGCTGCTGCTGCTGGGAGTTCTTGTAACAGAATATACCCGGGACACAGTGTGTATATTTCTACTATTACTACTACTACTTTTTTTTTTTAACGTGGCCTCCAACCTCCCCCAATAGCCACACCTTCGCCACCATATATTTACCTTTATAGTAAATATCCTAATACATAAGAAGCTATCCTATCTGTGTTAAATTAGTTGAGCCGCAGATCTATGCGGCATTCAGTGACTGTAGCCTCATAGTCAATATCTGCAGCAGTTGTCAGAGTAAGGACAGAAGCTCTCGTTCCCCTGAGGCAGAGCAAAGCCGACCGAAGGAGAGAGAAAGACAGTCGACATCTCATCTAGGCTGTAACATAACTTCTGGGCTGCTGCTTCTGTTCGGAGATCAACTCCGCGAGTCTGGCGTAGAAACATCTTGCACTTGGGCCCATCCCACCAGAGGTTGTGAACACTAGAGGAGTGAAGCTGCCTTGATCAACGTTTTGAATTCTCTCCCTATATGCCCTTCTCTTGTCGTTCTCGTTCCTCCTATGTGCAGCATCGAGAGCTAGGTTACGGTGACATGCGGCCATGGGATCAAAAACCCTGATATCGAAGAAAGCTCGCTGTCCTCGCGACCAGAATCCTCGAGCACTGAAGTCAACACGAGCTTCGTTAGATGTATTTGGAGTCCGATTTTGGAAGATCTCACCGTCCAAAGGAAGGAGGGTCGGTTCTAACATGACATCCCGGCAGATTTCTTTCAACATATTTGCTGTGAGGTCCCTTACTTCGTCATGCCTCATGCATATGAAGCCCTCTTTCTTGCATACCATAGCGTGATCGACGTCATAGGAAGAGCCACACACACATTGGGAGGGCAAACCTTCTACTGGCCAACCGTACCTTAGAGCAATGGCATCTGTAAATTCTTGTTTATTGAGACTGAAACCATTTGCCCTTATTGGTAACGTAGTTAACCAATTCGAGGCGCCCACCTCCTGCACTATAGCTACTTTTTTTCTTCAAATTCTCTGGTATTTGCAGCAATAGTTGCTGCACCTTGTCACTTAATGGCCGTTCTGTCGTTCTGTCGTAATGGACCTTCGGATCTTGTTTGCTTCACTGGTATCCACCTCCCCTGTTGCGTTATGAGCTGCTATGTGGTCCGTGAGGGCTGCCGTGAGCTTAAATGAGTTTTGATGCTCAGTGGCAGCAATCTCCTCTGGATTGGTTAGTCCCATTCCTCCCAGTCTCGATGGTAGTGCAAGAAGTGATCTTTCTGCTGGGGCTAGGTGAGGGTGTTTCACTAATTTGGGAATGAAATTGACTCTGATAGCTTCTTCCAGGGGGTGGAGAACAGTGCGCATCAGGTAGTTCCAGCGATGCTTGACTCCGCAAAAGCCGCATGTGGCTCTGTGATAGCAATCTCAGACAGAACTTGGATTTCCCTAACCCACTCATTCACCTTTCCCGTTACGTACTCGATCTTGAAGTCCGTAGTGCCAATTACTGCGCCTAGATGTCTACTGCTGCTGCTGCTGGGAGTTCTTGTAACAGAATATACCCGGGACACAGTGTGTATGTTTTTACTACTACTACTACTACTACTACTACTACTCCTACTACAACTACTACTGCTGCTGCTGCTGCTGGGAGTTCTTGTAACAGAATATACCCGGGACACAGTGTGTATATTTCTACTACTACTACTACTTTTTTTTTTTAACGTGGCCTCCAGCCTCCCCCAATAGCCACACCTTCGCCACCATTTATTTACCTTAATATTAAATATCCTAATACATAAGAAGCTATCCTATCTGTGTTAAATTAGTTGAGCCGCAGATCTATGCGGCATTCAGTGACTGTAGCCTCATAGTCAATATCTGCAGCAGTTGTCAGAGTAGGGGCAGAAGCTCTCGTTCCCCTGAGGCAGAGCAAAGCCGACCGAAGGAGAGAGAAAGACAGTCGACATCTCATCTAGGCTGTAACATAACTTCTGGGCTGCTGCTTCTGTTCGGAGATCAACTCCGCGAGTCTGGCGTAGAAACATCTTGCACTTGGGCCCATCCCACCAGAGGCTGTGAACACTAGAGGAGTGAAGCTGCCTTGATCAACGTTTTGAATTCTCTCCCTATATGCCCTTCTCTTGTCGTTCTCGTTCCTCCTATGTGCAGCATCGAGAGCTAGGTTACGGTGACATGCGGCCATGGGATCAAAAATCCTGATGTCGAAGAAAGCTCGCTGTCCCCGCGTCCAGAATCCTCGAGCACTGACGTCCACGCGGGCTTCGTTAGATGTGTTTGAAGTCCTGTGTTGGAAGATCTCGCCATCCAATGGAAGGAGGGTCGGTTCTACCATGACGTCCCGGCAGATTTCCTTCAACATATATGCTGTGAGATCCCTTACCTCGTCATGCCTCATGCATATGAAGCCCCCCCTTCTTGCAGACCATGGCGTGATCGCCATCATAGGAAGAGCCACACACGCATTGGGAGGGCAAACCTTCTACTGGCCAACCGTACCTTAGAGCAATGGCATCTGTAAATTCTTGTTTATTAAGACTGAAACCATTTGCCCTTATCGGTAACGTAGTTAACCAGTTCGAGGCGCCCACCTCCTGCGCTATTGCTACTTTTTTTTTCAAATTTTCTGGAACCTGCAGCAATCGTTGCTGCAACTTTTCATTTTGGCAGTGCTGTCGATCTGTCGTAATGGACCTACGAATCTTATTTACTTCGCTGGTATCCACTTTCCCTGTTGCATTCTGGGCTATTATGTGGTCCGTGAGGGCTGCCGTGAGCTTACAGTAAGTGAATTTTGATGTTCTACTACTGCTGCTGCTGCTGCTGCTGCTGTACTCTCTCCTATTATTATAGCCTAATCATCGTGTAATCGTCATATTGCAATCATCATACCCTTACTTCCCTCACTGTCATTACCACTGTCTTTATAAAAAACATTATTATCACCAACGTCATCAATACTTCCGCGCCATTACCCCAACTACCACCAGTACCACCACTACCATTACTATCACCTCCATCATCATTATCACCTTTTTCATTACCACCACTATCATCATTACCATGTTCATCATCACTAACACTACCTTTTCCACCACCATCACCACCACCACCACCATTATCGCCTTCATCATTACCACCATTACTATTACAATCAGCTTTATCATCATCATCATCATCATCATCAATACGCTCACCATCATTATCACAATAAACATCATAAAATTATTTTCTATCAGATCAAACCTTACAGCCTAGAGAAAAGCACATATATAGCAGTAACTACAGTAGATGAGCAGCTGTACACCCATGTAAGTTGACGCACCCTACAGATGGAAGTCAGGGATAAACAAAGGTGATAGGTACTCAAGCTATTCAGCCAGGAGCGAACTCGTAACAATGGTTTCTGATTAGACAAATTTAGATTGAGGCGCAAGATTGGTAAACATTGGTTTGGAAATAGAGTAGTGGATGAGTTGAACAAGTTACCAAACATCATCATTAACTCGAATATGTTGGGTAACTCAAACTTAGGTTGAATGGATATATGAGCGATAGGGGTTGGGTATAAATGGGACTGTCCAGTATGGGCCAACAGGCCCGCTGCAGTTTCCTCCATTCTTATGTTCTTATGTAATTAAAGTAAGATTAAGACCTGACCCCAAAAAGGTCATGGTCACGAAGTTAAAAAGAGTTCTCACCACCATGTGATGAGAGAATAGACAACATGATTTTGTTAATTCAAGAAACTGCCCTCCAGCCAGTACACCAACACCTGTCCAGACACACCCAGGGTGGTAATAATTAGGAAGCATTACCGACCTGCATACCACGATAAGAGACATGAGCCAGTGACCCACCAAGCACCTCATCAAACACATCAGTCCAGACGCACCCAGATTAGTGACAATTAGGCGACAACACCTGCCGGCCTGACACCTCCAATATAAGGGGCCTACAGCTCCTCCCAGGGTCAGAGAGGGAGAGACAGAACCCAGAGCCAGACGGAGTTTCACTCAGTCAGAAGTCGAGGTCAGGAGGGGGCTTCCCTTCACAGCACCGAGTCCCCAGCTGGAGGATTTTCCCACAAGAGCCAGCATGGAACACTCACTCTCTGCAGGAGTACCAGGCCCTGCAGACAGTCATTGTCAGAGCGATCCATAGGGCGAGTTACTTATGGTGGGAAGTGTATCCATTTTCATGTTTGTGTCCGGGAGTCATTGTCTAGTAACGTCGATATATTGATCTATTAATGTGTCCATGCCATTCAGTTAACTAAAAAATAGCTGTAATAAGAATTGTTGTTTAGAAGACTTCAGCTAAAAAACATATTAACGGTTGAACAACTAATCGGCCACGCTACCAACTTTCCTCGCCTTACAAATCCTACAACTATAGCTCTTACTTCACTTTCTATATGAAAATTCTCTCATAACAATCACTATCTTAACCATTGCCTCTTCACCCTAAAAAAAATATTGTAATATTCATAATAATTATTATCATCTTCATTATCATCGTAATTATTATTTTTATTATTATTATTATTTTTATTATTATTATTATTATTATTATTATTATTACAATAGTAATTATCATCCTCATTTTCATTATTATCATCATCCCTTTCATTAATATCTATATCATCCTCCTCCTTCTAATCATTATCATCATCATCATCATCATCTTCACCATTAGGGTCACCACCGCAGGGGGCTCAGACCTTCACCAAAAATAGCTGGTAATCAGTGGTAATTACACCAAGACGAATTGAATATAAAGAACCAGTAATTTGCCTGGCTAATTATAGCCGTCAGGTATCATTAATCCTAACACGGACGTCAGTATGGCAACCAGTCATTGTTATAAGGTGTATATGGTGTTTTGTATGGCAACAAATTATTGCCAAAAATTTTATTTGGTTTCGTGTATAGCAACCAGTTACCGTCGCAAGCCGTGTGTTAACTGGTTACAGCCATCAACTGTAAAGCTGTGACTCTTGTGGTAACTAACTTCCCATAGAAGCTGTAGGGCAACAAGTTATAACTGTACAATAAGCTGTTTAAGGTGACTTTTATGGTAATAACTATTATCATAAACTATGCAAAGTGACTTCTATGGCAGACACTTGTTACTATCAACTATAAAAAAGTGCCTTGTATAAAAAATATTACTCTCAATCCAAAAGTATCTTGTTTGGCGTCCAATCATTCCTATCAACTATATACAAGAATGCCCTGTTGGTATCAAATATAAAAGGTGTTTATTTTAGCAGCCATTTATCATAGCCATCATTACCAACTGTAGTATCATGACTAGAGACTTGAGTCGCAATCAGTTATTTCTATATTATTGCTTTGTTCTAGATGAGGTGTCTTGTATGGCTATAACTGTACATAATGATTAGTATGAGTAGAAGTCAGTCATAGTTATAAACGGTAATACTGTGCGTGTTAAGAAATCGTATATGTATTGCACACACAATAACCTTTATCATGGAATTAAACTTTGTACGATGACAAGATGCAATGGGTGTAGGACAAAACCCCTTTGGACAAAACCCCCTCAAGCAAAGAGCAAAATAGGACAAAAGCCCCCATTTTCTTCAGACTTTAAGTCCAATTTAATAATTTTAAACAGGTGAAGAACACCATAAAGACAGTTGCTTTGACCAACAGAGGCAGACCTGCACATATCGTTACAGACAACCCCCCCCCCCTCCCCCAGGACAAGTAATAATAAGAAATTTTTAGATAATAATTTTTATTCATTTTATTAATTATAGTTTATGAACACTTGTCTGACATGTAAAATATTACATTTATTAAATCATAAGACTAACCTAACCTAACCCCCTCTAAATAAGGGTTTTTTGTCCTACTTTGCACTTTACTTGAGGGGTTTAGTCCAAGGGTTTTTTTGTCTTAGGGGGGTTTTTGTCCTGCGGGGGTTTTGTCCGGACCCCAGATGCAATACACTCAGGTGAACTTCTCTCACTCATTTATGTTGATTCCAGTGCTGCTCCCACATTCTAGTGACACCGTCGCTCACCACAGACACACAACCTTCTTCGACAATGGTATGCAATTTTCAAAGGGTATTTAGTTGATGAGCGAACACACCTCACGATCTCTTGGGTGTCATGCTCGCGGTCATGTTAACTTTTCGTACAAAATAAGCTGGTTTAGAACACTTGGATATTACAATTGTTTATTTGTATAGCATAATTATGGCTTATCATTATGAATGTATAAATAAACTTCAGATAAATACCCATGAGGTGAATTACCCACCTACATGAACATCACCCACCTACATGAACATCACCCAACCAACATGAACATCAACCACCTACATGAACATCACCCACCTACATGAACATCACACACTAAAATGAACATCATCCACCACCATGGACACCAAACATCAAGATAGACATCACCCGCCAACACCAACAGTGCCTACCAACATTAAACTTCACCCACCTATATAAACATCACCCAATAACATAAACATAACCCAACGGCATCACCATCAACATCAACTTCAATTTCACCCAACATCACCCAATACCATAAACACTAGCTGGCAACATTAACATCGCCAAATACAGGGTAGTGTTAACATCGCCTATCACTAGTGCGTTTACAGGGGCTCGTCATATGAACATTCCATAAATCATTACATTGAGATATTTGTTTTAATGTGGTTTTCATTTGATTCCATAGTATGTTTACTATTACGATTTTTTTTCTGTTGAATGTAAACAAACACAGAGCTGCCACACTGCACAGAACCTGACGAGCCCCTGTAAACGCACCAGTGAAGGGGAATGTACGTGGTCATAACAACTGCTGGTGAAATTTCTAATAAAAAATGATGTGGGTGTCAAGTTGTATTAAATGTGGCGCTACGCATCATGTAGTCCGAGTAGTTCTGAGGTAAGAAAGTAAGAATATTTAAACCTATAAGATACAGAGGTTAAGTAAACAAATCAAGAACCTACAATGGTATCCTGAGCATCATGGTCAAAGGTGTTCTGAGCAACATGGTCAAAGGTGTCCTGAGCAAAATGGTCAAAGGTGTCCTGAGCAACATGGTCAAAGGTGTTCTGAGCAAAATGGTCAAAGGTGTCCTGAGCAAAATGGTCAAAGGTGTCCTGAGCAACATGGTCAAAGGTGTTCTGAGCAACATGGTCAAAGGTGTCCTGAGCAACTTGGTCAAAGGTGTCCTGAGCAACATGGTCAAAGGTGTCCTGAGCAACATGGTCAAAGGTGTTTTGAGCAACATGGTCAAAGGTGTCCTGAGCAACATGGTCAACTAGATGTCCTGAGCAACATGGTCAAAGATGTCCTGAGCAACATGGTCAAAGGTATCCTGAGCAACATGGTCAATTAGACGTCCTGAGCAACATGGTCAAAGGTGTTCTGAGCAACATGGTCAAAAGTATCCTGAGCAACATGGTCAATTAGACTTCCTGAGCAACATGGTCAATTAGACGTCCTGAGCAACATGGTCAAAGGGGCCCCTGAGCAACATGATCAATAAGACGTTATCAGGAGTAACCACATTATCTAAACAGTTAACAAATAATACCTTACCATCATTACTTATTCTTCTTACCAAAAACATCAGCAAAGGTCGATACAACATTACTAGAACTGAAGCCCAAAGTGGGATCATCTGCTTAATTACCAGGGAACAGAATGTTTAGTAGGTACTCTCATGCCCCAGGAATTCAAGGCCCTAAATTCCACCTAATGAAGCTTAACGACAAGCTTAATTAAACACGACACTGAGGATTAACGATGCCGTCCTATAACTAGAGTCAAATAACGAAAATTATTCAAGAAGTCTCTCAGCGAAAACGAAGGGGAAAAGGATGTATAGTATATATCACAACAACTCTATGAGCCATTATGGAATATGTGATGGAGATGTAAGGACTAATTTCAAGCGCCTCCATGGCCACGATTTTTTTGTGGCCACGAATGAAACTTACATATTTCTATGGAAGACCGCACACCAGCCACTATTTTGTGGCAGCCACAAAAAAAAAAAACGCACCCGATCCAATTTGTTCCGCCACACCACATTCGATGGCCACCAGTAGCCAGCGACAGAACTAAGTATTTTAAATGAGAGCGCACTCATGACCTACTATTTTGTGGCCGGCTACAAATACGTCAGTGTACAATATGTTTGCCTGGTATGACAATAAATATGTCTTGAAAAGAACCGTGTGTCCGTGAAAAGTTAATTAATGAAATTGAGAAACGTCTAGCTCTTTATAATTCAAAATTAAATGTAAATTAATGTCGTAATAATAATAAAAGAAAAGATGTGGATTGAAGTATGTGAAGCCTTAGCTGACTACAGTCTAATTTATTACCAAAATTAGAACATTCAACATTTAAATCGCAACATCCACAACAGTGAATAAGAAGTGACTGTCTACTAGAGTGAGAAGTACCATTAAGTCCAAGTGTTTATAATTAAAGAAATTAGACACCACTATTGCCTGGATTCGTTATTTTAATATGCTTTCCGTCAACAACACCAATGCAATTAGGAAACTGGGTAGCGGCATTAAATCCCTTTACAATACCTGATCCAGTCGTCTTCATTTTTCTCTGACATGTAATCGGGTGACACTAAAATTCTTCCAGAGAGCATCACAAGTTTGAAATACAATTAGCCGAACTATAGATGCTCCGAGAAGGTATTCTAAGAAACAAAGCTGTGCCTGTTGCTACATATCAGTGAAAAAAAAAAATACATGCAACCTCTTCGAAGTCCATGTTGACATTGTTGGCACAAGAACTGGTTCGTGTGAGGAGCCGGAGTCCTAAGAGTTCATTTAACAACGAAAATATAAGCCTTATCGTCTTAAGGCTTCGGTCTAACAGGCTTTTAAGTAAGGCTGAGTCCCTCTATAACTACTCTATGTTCACGGACAATGAAGTTAAACAACACAATCGAATTTGGAAAAAAAGAGAAAATTTAAAATGTAAATGTGTTAGTTGGTTTACTTAAATCTGGATACATCAAGCGCTTTGTAAGATAATCTCGTAAGACAGGCAAGTGGATGGAGGGACAAACAGAAAGACAGATGAACACAAGGGTAGACAGACAGATAGACAGACAGACAGACAGACAGACACATGGGTAAACAGACAGATGGAAGACCACAAGAGTTGACAGAGAGATGGATGGAGGAAAGAGAGATAAAGACAACCATAAGGATAGACAGACAGATGGACAACCGCGAGTAGACAGATATAGGATGGAGAAACAAATAAACAAACAGACAATCATGTACAAAGAATGGTAAATGGACGGACAGACAAGCTGGCGGAGGGACAGATAAACGGACAAAGAGACAAGTAAATTGACAGTGAGAGAGTTAAACAAAGACACATATAAACTAAAGAGGAGACAGGCAGAAGGACGGATGAACAGAACTGCCACTACAGGATTTAGGCACCTATGGCAGCAACTTTAAGAACGAAAACACATAACTGGTTCACTAAAGATCATCAACAAGGTCACAGGAATCTAATGTCTTGTCCATCACAGCGTTTTATTAAAGGACTAGTTTATATACTTCTTGGTAGCTGAACGGATCGAGGCGGGAACCAAATAAATCTGATAGCGGCAAGTTAACATATTTCAAACCCAAACTATTCCCTATGGTGTAACTCCAAGTAAGCATCTTCTCTCTTAAATCTAAAGTCAAAGAACTTAATCAGGTATAGATCCTTGTGTTTTAACGACTTTAGCCCAATGTCTCACGTGAATAATGGTGATTAACCACTGATACTTGGTGTGTTTAGGACCCAAGGTTATCGTGTACAGGCTGTAGCGCCTCGCATCTCCTGTGACGACTGATACGAGTTCAACACTTGATACTCTGGAGATATGTTACCCAGCAGAAAATACAAGATTTTCAGTAAGATATTCCTGTACTATTACTACTACTGCTGATTTTTAATAACAATAACAATAACAATAACAATAATAATAATAATAATAATTAATATTAATAATATTAATAATAATAATAATAATAATAATAATAATAATAATAATAATAATAATAACTAAACAGCGTATCTAACCTGGTGTCGGTAAAAACAAAATAAGTCAAGGTATAATTTATGCTTTTCATTAATAACTGGACAAACCGTTACACAGACACACCACACCCAGCTGATTGACAATGAACAATCCCAGCTGCCAGGTGAGGATGTTCAAAGTCGGGAGTGTAAAGGTGATTTATCTTGCTGGTGTCCGAGGTGGGTGAGAAGCTGCTTGATGGATGTCGCGACTCGTGATAAGTTAGCTGTCTGCGGCGGTCTATGATAGATTGGCTATCGGCAGCGGACTGTGATGGGTTGGCTGTCTGTGGCGGTCTGTGATGGGCTGGCTGTCTGTGGCGGTCTGTGATGGGTTGGCTGTCTGTGGCTGTCTGTGATGGGCTGGCTATCCGTTGCAATCTGTGATGGGCTGGTTGTCTGTGGCGGTCTGTGATGGGTTGGCTGTCTTTGGCGGTCTATGATGGGTTGGCTGTCTGTGGCGGTCTGTGATGGGTTGGCTGTCTTTGGCGGTCTGTGATGGGTTGTCTTTGGCGGTCTATGATGGGTTGGCTGTCTGTGGTCTGTGATGGGCTGGCTGTCTGTGGCGGTCTGTGATGGGTTGGCTGTCTTTGGCGGTCTATGATGGGTTGGCTGTCTGTGGCGGTCTGTGATGGGTTGGCTGTCTGGGGTGGTCTGTGATGGGTTGACTGTCTGTGGCGGTCTGTGATGGATGCTGTCTGTGGCGGTCTGTGATGGGTTGGCTGTCTGGGGTGGTCTGTGATGAGTTGACTGTCTGTGGCGGTCTGTGATGGGTTGGCTGTCTGTGGCGGTCTGTGATGGATTGGCTGTCTGTGGCGGTCTGTGATGGGTTGGCTGTCTGTGGCGGTCTGTGATGGATTGGCTGTCTGTGGCGGTCTGTGATGGATTGGCGTCTGTGGCGGTCTGTGATGGATTGGCTGTCTGTGGCGGTCTGTGATGGGTTGGCTGTCTGGGGTGGTCTGTGATGGGTTGACTGTCTGTGGCGGTCTGTGATGGATTGGCTGTCTGTGGCGGTCTGTGATGGGTTGGCTGTCTGGGGTGGTCTGTGATGAGTTGACTGTCTGTGGCGGTCTGTGATGGGTTGGCTGTCTGTGGCGGTCTGTGATGGATTGGCTGTCTGTGGCGGTCTGTGATGGGTTGACTGTCTGTGGCGGTCTGTGATGGATTGGCTGTCTGTGGCGGTCTGTGATGGGTTGGCTGTCTGGGGTGGTCTGTGATGAGTTGACTGTCTGTGGCGGTCTGTGATGGGTTGGCTGTCTGGGGTGGTCTGTGATGGTTGACTGTGTGGCGGTCTGTGATGGATTGGCTGTCTGTGGCGGTCTGTGATGGGTTGGCTGTCTGGGGTGGTCTGTGATGAGTTGACTGTCTGTGACGGTCTGTGATGGGTTGGCTGTCTGTGGCGGTCTGTGATGGATTGGCTGTCTGTGGCGGTCTGTGATGGATTGTGTCTGTGGCGGTCTGTGATGGGTTGGCTGTCTGGGGTGGTCTGTGATGGGTTGACTGTCTGTGGCGGTCTGTGATGGATTAGTGTCTTGGCGGTCTGTGATGGGTTGGCTGTCTGGGGTGGTCTGTGATGAGTTGACTGTCTGTGGCGGTCTGTGATGGATTGGCTGTCTGTGGCGGTCTGTGATGGGTTGGCTGTCTGGGGTGGTCTGTGATGGGTTGACTGTCTGTGGTCTGTGATGGATTGGCTGTCTGTGGCGGTCTGTGATGGGTTGGCTGTCTGGGGTGGTCTGTGATGAGTTGACTGTCTGTGGCGGTCTGTGATGGATTGGCTGTCTGTGGCGGTCTGTGATGGGTTGGCTGTCTGGGGTGGTCTGTGATGGGTTGACTGTCTGTGGCGGTCTGTGATGGATGGCTGTCTGTGGCGGTCTGTGATGGATTGGCTGTCTGTGGCGGTCTGTGATGGGTTGGCTGTCTGTGGCGGTCTGTGATGGATTGGCTGTCTGTGGGTCTGTGATGGGTTGCTGTCTGGGGTGGTTTGTGAGTTGACTGTCTGTGGCGGTCTGTGATGGATTGGCTGTCTGTGGTTGTGTGTTGGGTGGTGGTGTGTTTGTGGTGTGGTTGTGGTGTGTGTGTCTGTGGCGGTCTGTGATGGATTGGCTGGTCTGTGATGGATTGGGTCTGTGGTGGTCTGTGATGGGTTGGCTCTCTGTGGCGTCTGTGATGGATTGGCTGTCTGTGGCGGTCTGTGATGGGTTGGCTGTCTGGGGTGGTCTGTGATGAGTTGACTGTCTGTGGCGGTCTGTGATGGATTGGCTGTCTGTGGCGGTCTGTGATGGGTTGGCTGTCTGGGGTGGTCTGTGATGGGTTGACTGTCTGTGGCGGTCTGTGATGGATTGGCTGTCTGTGGCGGTCTGTGATGGATTGGCTGTCTGTGGCGGTCTGTGATGGATTGGTTGTCTGTGGTGGTCTGTGATGGGTTGCTCTCTGTGGCGGTCTGTGATGGGTTTGTCTGTGGCGGTCTGTGATGGGTTGGCTGTCTGTGGGTCTGTGATGGGTTGGCTGTCTGCGGTGGTCTGTGATGGGTTGGCTCTGTGGCGGTCTGTGATGGGTTGGCTGTCTGTGGCGGTCTGTGATGGGCTGGCTGTCTGCGGCCGTCTGTAATAGGTTGGCTATGATGAGTTAGCTCTCCGCAGCAGCCCATAGTAGATAATGTCTTCCTGTTGCCCGTGATGGGTCAGTTACCGTGGTGCAGAAGTACTGGAAATACTACTTATTTAAAATACTGTCACTGAGATAAAAATTACTAAAGTAAAGTGTTACCCTCACCAGAGACTACTTAAGTAAAATAGAAAAATAACTGACTTAAGAAATACTAACTACTGAAAGTAAAGTGTAATTTTCCTATAATGTTGAAGTAATTATCCACAGTTACCAGGTAAGAAGTAAAACGTACACCTACAATAACCACAGTTTACAATAAAATACGCTATACCTCAGACCCACAATAAGACTGAATCTAATGAACAAATTTTCTTTCACGTTTGGGTCAGGCGGTCAGTGGTTATTATGATCCTATTCTAACTCAACTTGTACGAACGAATGTGGTAAATAAAGTCCGATTAGCATCCACCTTAAAATGCTCTTTGTTTTGCTACTTTATTTGTTAATGACATTTAAATAAAATGTGACTTTTTCTGACTTTTTTCCCGTGACTATATTTTATATTTCAATTCACCACGGAAAAAGCCCACAACGAGGCAGTGTAACTGAACTGCACTCCACCGAGTTGCTTCCCCAACCGCAAAGTTAAGTGCCTATTTGCAGCCAGATGGACTGGGGGTGCCTCGAGTGCGATCCAGTGTCCCTTAGATCTTGAGATGAACGTTGTATCCACTCGGTCTCCACATTTCACGCTCGAGAGGCAAATGAGTTCAAAACCTTCCTGGGTAAGCGTAGGAAACATTATTAGAAAGATTCTTGTATGACACGATGGTTCGATAACATTTGGTGATATATCAGATAGCCGTATACAAGGGTACCTAAGTAGACACATGTTGTAATATGGGTCACATATGAGAATTTAAACTCATATATATATATATATATATATATATATATATATATATATATATATATATATATATATATATATATATATATATATATATATATATTTATATATGTATATATATATATATATATATATATATATATATATATATATATATATATATATATATATATATATATATATATATATATATATATATATATATATATATATATATATATATATATATATATATATATATATATATATATTATGAGCACATGACTTAAGTAAACAGAATACTATGGAGTGAGACGAACGAGTGAAGTACCTTTGTTCATCACAGGATTAAGTTTGTAGAGGTGTTCAACCAACACAGATTAAGTGGGAGGTGAAGTGTACAAATTATAATAAAATCTCGGATGAAAATACCAAATTTTTATCCAACTAAGACCTAAAATAGACACTTGAAATATAGGACTTAAGCGTAGCCTAAAAACTTAAGTCAATATAGTCATGGCAACCTAGCGAAATGTTTACACTCAGGGAAGGACACGAGACAAAATTTCCTTAAAATAATCATTAATTTCTGAAGCCTCCTACACGTAACCACACGACCAAATATAATTTTGCATTCATGGTGGTTTGTAAACGTAGCGCCTTCTATACATCTCTCATGCACTGTCGGTATATTCCATCCGTGATAGCATTCCTCACAGGTATCTGAAAAAAATTATTTAGTTTATCGATCTCCGTAGCCAAGAATTGTACATGATACAAAATCAAGAATAAGCGATTTTAAAGTATCGCTGCTAAGTTTTATAGTATATTTTAAAGTTTGTATCGGTCTTCTTTTTTCTTAGTCTCCTGAGTTTGGCCGGCGAAGGAGACAGGAGATAAGAACGTCTAGAAGAAAGGTTCCTTTGGGTGACAGTTTTATGGCATTACCGAGTCTCCTGGGTCTATAACCCGGATATAGAGAAATTTCCCCAAAATAGTTTAGCGGTATTGGTTTTTTTTTGTATGTAGAATTTTCAGATTTTAAATTTGAGTAAATATGATAATCTAATTGAAAACAAAAACAAAAACCTAAACGCTCTTCTATCCCCAATTTCGCAACCCTCACTTTTCAGCAAATATCTCTATATGCTACAGTGGAGATCAACACAGTCTGTCAAGTGTGCTGGAACGCTACATCTCTGACCTTTCTGTCAGGTACAGTACTTACCCTTTCTCAACCACACTCACTCTCCCTCAGTCACACACAATGACCCTCTCTCAACTAGGAGAACATATGAGCACGGGGGTGGAGGAGACTGCAGTGGGAGCGGGTAAACAAAGTGAAAGATTACAGGGAAATAGTAGAATGATGACAAAACTAAATTAGACAGGGAGTTTAAAACTAAACGGGTAAGGGGAGGACTCAGAACACGACTAACTTAAATGCATACTACGCGAACAGTAGAAGTATGAGAAAACAAAATGGATGATATTATTAGGCCTGGTATGTACCGAAAAATCGATATAATTCGTATCTACTCGAAACATGGATCAACCTAGACACGTGAGTTACCAATCGAATACCAAATTGTGGTTACAAACTGTCTATCGATAGGGCAGACCAGGAAAGGAGGCGGAGTAGCAATCTATGTTAGGATAATCTGAAGTGTGAAATAAATAAGGAAATAAAACTGGAGCGGAATACAGAACAATTTGGATAGAATTAATCGACAGTAGAGAAAAATTAATCACCGGAGTAATATATAGACCTCCCAATCTTGAGAGCCAACAGCGACTTATCTGGATGAATGCGCAGGGCTTCCATAATAACAAAGTCTGTATAGTAGGCGACTTTAACCTTGGCCAAATAGGATTGACTGACCTTACAGGTAACCCAGAATCAGAGGATTTTCTCGGAGACGATCCAGGACTGTTTTCAAGTCAACATATAAACTGAACCCACACGGGGTAATAATATACTGATTTAGTTCTGTCAAACAGAGAAACCCCATTAGCAGGGTCGAGGTAGGGGAACGAATTTGGTAAACAGGACTACAAAGAAATTAGATCTTAAAGTTAGATTTTTGAGGGCAGACGTAAGGAAAAATTCCAATTAAAGTACCAGATTTTGTGAAGGGCGAACTTTTGACAGTTTAAAAGAGTAGCTGAGAGGGGTGTCGCGCTTGGCCGTGAACCTGACAGATGACATCGACCTGATAACGAGATCTGAGACGCTGAGTTCCACGACAATTTAAATAGTGAGTTACTTAATGCACAAAGGGCAGAACATACCAAAAACTCAGATCAGACAACAATGACTCAATGGATAACAATATTTAAAGAACATCATTGGCCAAAGGAAGGCTATAGGTAGAAGGATAAATCGTGGCGAAATTCACCTCCGGGACTATTATAGGGTATTGGCGAGTAGGGTTAAAACCGAGTTAAGGAAAGCAAAGAGGAATATTGAGGTAAGGATAGCAAGGGAGGCGAAGACAAACCCCAAAGGATTCTACCAAATGTATCAAACTAAAACACGAGAAAAGATTGGACCAATACGGTCAGACACGGGCGAGCTCACTGATAACGACAGAAAATGAGCAATAATTTGAATATATATTTTTCAACAGTTTTCACCACCGAAAATTTAAACATGATACCTGAGGCACCGACTCTATTCAGAGATAGTGAAGAAAACAAATTAAGTGCGATAGTAGTGACTAGTAACGATGTTACTAAGCAAATAGACAAACTAAAGCCTAATAAGTCACCTGGTCCCGATGAGATATTTGCCAGAGTATTAAAGGAATGTAAGGAAGAGCTTAGTTTGCCCTTAGCAAAGTTGTTTAACATGTCCTTAAAAACAGGTGTAGTACCAGAATCCTGGAGGATAGCGAATGTAATATCGATTTTCAAGAAGGGGGATAGATCACTATCCTCTAACTACCGCCCAATCAGTCTAACATCAATAGTAGGCAAATTACTGGAAGCAATCATCTCAAACTCTATTCGAAATCACCTGGCGAAGCACAGATTGATCAATGATTCCCAGCATGGCTTCACAAGCGGACGTTCTTGCCTAACTAATCTATTAACATTCTTTTCATCAGTTTTCGAATCGGTGGACGAGGGGCACAATTATGATGTGGTATATCTCGACTTTAGCAAAGCCTTCGACAGAGTCCCCCACGAAAGACTAATTAGAAAGGTAGATGCTCATGGCATCAAAGGTGACATCATAAATAGATTGGGGCGTGGTTACAGGACAGGATACAGCGGTGGGCATTGAAGGCACTAAGTCCCATTGGAGCAACGCGTCACAAAGTGGAGTTCCCCAAGGCTCAGTACTTGGACTACATTTATTATTTATTTACTAATACATAAACGACATAGATATCGGCATAGACAGCAACATAAGTAAAATTTACTACATTGACACTAAAATAGACGTGTTATTAAATCTGACGAGGACTCGGCAAAACTACAGGAAAGATCTAAACAAATTTTTCGAATGGTCTGAAAAATGGCAGATGAAACCAGCGTCGACAAATGTAAAATTACTCAATATGGAGATGTAAACAAGGAAACCAGATACCAGATGAACAACGCTGCCATAGAAATCCGACTGCGAGAGATTTAGGAGTAATGATAAGTAGGAACCTTAAGCCAAGTAAACAATGTGTTTTTGCTCATAACAAGGCTAATAAAGTACTTGGGTTCATACAAAGGAGTGTTAGTTACAAGACTAGCGAGGTCATCCTAAAACTGTATCTTGCTCTTGTGAGACCACACCTGGATTACGCAGTTCAGTTCTGGTCACCTTATTACAGAATGGATATAGAATCCTTGGAAAGAATTCAGAGGAGAATGACAAGACTAATCCCGGGCATTAGGAACCTTGAGTATAGAGACAGGTTAAAGCATCTTAATTTGCACTCCCTCGAGAGACGTAGAGCGAGGGGCGACCTGATATAGAGTGTATAAGTGGAAGGCAGGGCTAAACAAAGGGGACATTACAAAGGTACTCAAACTATCCAACCAGGAGCGAACTCGTAACAATGGTTTTAAATTAGACAAATTTAGATTTAGGCGTGAAATAGGTAAACACTGGTTTGGAAACAGAGTAGTGGATGAATGGAACAAGTTACCAAATATCATCATAAACTCGAATAAGCTGAATAGCTTCAAAAATAGGTTGGATGCTTATATGAGCAATAGGGGTTGGGTGTAAACGGGACTGCCCAGTATGGGCCAATAGGCCCGCTGCAGTTTCCTCCATTCTTATGGTCTTATGTTAACCACACACTGACCCTCTCTCAACCACACACTGACCCTTTCTCAACAACACACTCACTCCCTCTCAACCACACACCCACCCTCTCTCAAACACACACTGACCCTCTCTCAACCACACACTAACCCTCTCTCAATCACACACTGACCCTCTCTCAACCACACACTGACCCTCTCTCAACCATACATTGACCCTCTCTCTCAACCACACACTGATCCTCTCTCAACCACACACTGACCCTCTCTCAATCACACACTAACCCTCTCTCAACCACACACGTCGACCTGTAGTTACTTAAGGTAGTTCAGTACTTTTACGGGTAGACAGTGCGTATTTTCAAGGTGTCAGTGACTTTAAGTGCCATACTTGTGAATATGTGTGTTCCAGTGGCACGATATCGTCGCACCGACCTGTTTCGGCTGAAGTCTGGTGCCGGCTATCCTCCACCCCACACCATCACTCTACTAAAGGCGCTGAGTATCTTCCACAACCGCGGCTGCAGACGGGGTCGCCGCATTCCCAGACGAATCCCTATCATCACACCGAGCAAGCATAGGAAAGTCAAACCAGTACTTGAAAGACAGTGTACTCGCTATGAAGTGCCGCGACTATGGTACAGCCTACCATCCCTACTGCTGTCCAATGTCACATCTTTATGCAACAAGGTGGAGGAGGTCAGTGTCACAGTGAAGTCAGTTGGTGCAGGTATTGTGGCGATTACCGAGGCGTGGCAAATTGTTCCTGAGATCTGTGCCATAGAAAACTATGAGTTATTTCACCACCTTAGAAAGGACAGGAGAGGTGGTGGTGTAGTTCTGTACTGTCGCAGTGACCTCAAACCATCACCCCTAGGTGTTAATGTACCTGAAGATGTAGAAGCCTTGTGGGTTCAGGTCACTCCCACCTCCCACCCCCGCCAGCTTGCCTCCCTCATTGTCTGTGTATGCTATCATCCCCCCCGCGCACCAACCGCCAATGTACTGATTACTCATATTATAGACACTGCTGACTCCCTGAGATCCAGATTTCCATGTGCTAAACTAGTGATATGCGGTGACTTCAATGAGTTAGACATCAGTGACATCACCCAACACCTCCACCTTACACAAATAGTTGACTTTCCCACACATGGCAATGCCACCCTTGACCTCATTATGACTGATCTCGGTAACCACTACCTTCCCCCCCAGCCGCTGCCTCCCATGGGACGCAGCCCACACCTGTCCCTACTGTGGTCACCTACCCCCACCTTCTCACCACCGCCAGTTGCCACCAGGACTTACCGACCCACCCCCGACTCTGCTATGCGGCGTTTTGGACAATGGATAACCCGGTATCCCTGGACTGAAGTGATCACGGTAGACGATGTGCAGAACAAATGGGATAATTACCTGGACATTATCACCAAAGCCTACCACCACTTCTTTCCAACCAAAACACTGAGGATCCACCCCGATGATGTCCCGTGGATTACGCGCCGCATAAAAAGACTTATTGAGCAGCGCAACAAGGCATACTACACCAACAACCGCCTGTACAAAAGTCTACGTAACCAGGTCATCAGGGAAATCAAGTCTTAGGAGGGAGATAGGAAGGAACTGGTTCACAAATAGGGTGGTGGACGAGTGGAACAAGCTTAGCAACTTTGTAGTAAGTGCGAGAACTCTGGAAAGTTTCAAAAGAAGGCTAGATAGATTCATGGATGATAGAAAGTGGAAGTAACTCTCGACAGGAGCTGCCATGCACAGGCCAACCGGCCTATTGCAGACTCCTTATTTCTTATGTTCTTCTTATGTAAGTCTGCCAAGAAGACTTATTATCCCAGGAAAGTGCACGGCCTCAAGGAAGTCGGCATCGGTCAGTGGTACTCCATGGTAAAAGATCTCTGTTGTCTCAACCGTCAGTCTCCCACACTTCCTCTCATCTCACATTTACCTAGTGAGGAGGCAGCTGAGATAATTAATAACCATTTTGCTACCATATGTCATACCTTACCCAGTCTTGACCTCACTCTCCTCCCAGCTTACTTACCTTCCCCCTCCCCCCCTCCCAGTGTTCAACCATATGAAATCGCCAACAAACTCCTGAAATTTAAATCCAAACGCTCCACGACCCCAATTGACCTCCCAATCAAAATATACAAGGAGTTTGCAGTCGAACTTGCCACCCACTCTGTTCTATTATTAATGCATCCCTCAGACAAAGCAAATGCCCTAATGAATGGAAAACCGCATTTGTCACCCCCATCCCCAAGGTCACCACCCCACAGTCCCCTAACGACCTCAGGCCAGTTGCCATTACCCCCACACCCAGTCTACTTTGTGAGGACTTTGTTTTTGAGTGGGCATTTGCCAGTATCTATCAGTCAATTGATTCACAGCAATTTGGCAATATGAGGACCTCCTCTACATCACACTGCTTGGTGAGCTTTCTGGATTTTCTGCACAAAAACTTGCAGAAACGAAAGACATCACTGGCCGTTGCCCTTGTGGACTTCAGGAAGGCCTTTGACCTTGTTGATCACTGCACTGTTATTAACAAGGCTATTGCACTAGGGCTGCCCACCAACCTGGTCTCATGGCTCACTGATTTCTTGAGTGGACGTCGCCAAGCAGTGAGGTATCAGGGCTTGGTCTCTACATTCCAACACCTCACCTGCGGTGTTCCCCAGGGGACCAAGATGGGACCACTCTGCTTCCTCATCCTGATTAACGACGCTCTATCGGACACTCCTCACAGGTGGAAGTACGTGGATGACTGCACTGTGGGGGTTTCAGTGGACAACACCGTACCAGACTACTCATCGCTCCAAGGCACCCTGGACAGGCTACAGGCATGGACTATGGAGAACAAGGTCACCATCAACCACACCAAAACCGTAGTCATGCACATCAATACCGCCACCACTCCAGTGCAAGCCCCAGCAGTCACAGTGGGTGCCCATCCTCTCCAGCTGGTACAGTCTACCAAACTCCTGGGTGTAACTATAGACAACAAACTTGACTGGAAGGCCCATGTAAATAACACAGTCAAGGCAGCCTCGTACCGTCTCTACATGCTACGAAGACTTAGGTCACTTGGGACACCCACGCCAGAGCTGAGGACTATCTACAACGCCTTTATTCTCCCCAAACTAACGTATGCGTCACCAGCCTGGTCGTCTTCTCTCAACTCCACCCAACAACGTCAGCTAGAGAAGGTACAGAAAAGGGCCTGCAGAATCATGCTCAGCGCAGAATACTCCGGCTACACAAACGCTCTCTCCACCCTGGAAATGCCATCCCTCAGTGACCTCCACCACCAAGCACTGGAAAGGTTTGGCCGTGGACTACTGCACCACCCTCGCCATCGCCACCTCCTGCCACCTGCAGCCCCCCACCCAACTCGCGCAGTCCGCCACTACAACAAAATTCAGTCCATAAGAGCCCTCACCGATAGATATAAGAACAGCACCATCCCATCTATTGTTAAAATAATAAACAACTCCTGATTTATGTACTGTACAGCCCTGTAAATGTATTCAATGCATATTATATCATTATGTCTCAATCAAATGTAAGTCTGTATATTTTCAGCCACCGGCTGCAACTCTATTAATAAACCGTTTATTATTATTATTATTATTATTATCATTCTCTCAACCACACACTGATCCTCTCTCAACCACACACTCACCCTTTCTCAACCAAACACTCACCCTCTCTCAACCAATCACTCACCCTCTCTCAACCACACACTAACCCTCTCTCAATCACACACTGACCCTCTCTCAACCACACACTGACACTCTCTCTCAACCACACACTGATCCTCTCTCAACCATACACTCACCCTTTCTCAACCACACACTCACCCTCTCTCAACCAAACACTGACCCTCTCTCAACCACACACTCACCCTCGAAAAAAGGCTAACAAAGTACTTGGGTTCATACAAAACAGTGTTAGCTACAAGACTAGAGAGGTAATCCTAAAACTATATCTTGCACTTGTGAGACCTCACTTGGATTACGCAGTTCAGTTCTGGTCACCGTACTAAAGAATGGATATAGTCCCTAGAAAGAATTCAGAGGAGATTGACAATTACTAATCCCAGGCATTAGGAACCTTGAGTACAGAGACAGGTTAAAGCATTTTAATCTGCATTCCCTCGAGAGAATTACAGCGAGGAGCGAACTCTTAGCAATGGTTTTAAATTAGACAAATTTAGATTTAAGGGCGAGATAGGTAAACATTGGTTTGGAAATAGAGTAGTGGATGAGTGGAGCAAGTTAGCAAATATCACCATTAACTCGAATACGCTGGATAGCTTCAAACATAGGTTGGATGGATATATGAGCGATGGGGAGGGGGGTGTAAAATGGACTGCTCAGTATGGGCCAATAGGCCGGCTGCAGTTTCCTCCATTCTTATGTTCTTATGTTCTCTCAACAACACACTGGCCCTCTATCAAGCACACACTAACTCTCTCAACCTCACAGTAACTCTCTCAACCACACACTCATACTCTCTCAACCACACACTAACTCTCTCAACCTCACACTAACTCTCTCAACCACACACTAACTCTCTCAACCACACACTAACTCTCTCAATCACACACTCACCCTCTCTCAACCACACACTAACTCTCAACCACACACTAATTCTCTCAACCACACACTAACTCTCTCAACCACACACTAACTCTCTCAACCACACACTAACTCTCTCAACCACATACTCACCCTGTTACCACAAGCAGTAATGAGTAGGATGACACATAAATAAACATTATGTTAGGCTGTAAGTCATGTCATGTTTATTGGGCGTGCTTGTCCGTATATAGAGTATTGAGATGGTGGAGATGGAGAGACTCAGAGGAGGTTGGTGTGTTGGGTGGTAGTAAGGCGACCTTGTTTGCATATGAACGCCTGACGCAGTAAAGTCGGCCAGCCAGGGCTGGGCATGTGACGCCGGGCAGGGCACTGCCACTGTAGCTATCCCCATCAAGGAGTCAACACCTAACCTGTTTCTCTTGAGACTTTCAACACGTAAGTTTAACCTGCACTTAAGTTTACACAGGTAGACTGTGTCCATTGCATTGGTTATCATTGTGACAACATGGAAATATGGCAAATTGAGTACTCATTATAAGTGTTAAGATTAGACTAATTACATAGCTATGATTGCTATGTGAATATATATTGGATTAAACATTTATGTATGGTTGCCTATGTATGATTTATTTGAAATACTAAAATGAATTGTATTCAACAGGTTTGACCGAATTAAAACGTTCCAGTTTAACCTGAAGAGTATGATTATTGATTAACCTTTAAATGCTCAGAAGGCGTTTACACACCCTTTCTCATGTCAAACTCCCTCTCTATTAACTACACCGTCACCCTCTTTCAAACACATGTCAGTACCAAGCTAAACTTGTATCTTACAAAGACACTGTTAAATGTGCTCTCGGACTGTCAAGGAATCCTTAAACCTGCAATAAGTGAAAAAATAAATAAATTGGCGAACAGGCACTAGTCGAGCTGTTGTGTACCATGGTGAGATGTGTTGCGTAAACCATGTGTATGGATTAAGTATGTTCAGGAGCTCATAAGTACAGTACCTCTTGCAGTATGGGCCTCCTGTAAATGTATGGCCAGATATATGGCCACAAATTTGAACATTATGTCCTACACTGAAAAAAATATACATGGACAGTTCCAAACATACAATTTATTGCTGAGTGTATTGAAAATGCATCCATATTTTGTGCCAAGTAGAGAAGTCATTTATTATAAAACGATCTTGACAATGTACTATAAATACTAAGTGAAATTCAGTGTCACAATATACTTACCACTGAGGTCTAGCAAAGTTTTTTTTTCAACTATACATTGTAATCTTTTTGCACTACTCTTGACAGTATGAATATGGGGTGCACAATAAACTCGCTGCTGATCGTAAGGGGGGAGGGGAATAACCAAAGCCTTACCTTTTAATGACACACTCGTTCTCTCAAAATCACACACTCACCCTTTGTAAGTTACACACTTACTTTGTCGCCAACTCACTGACTCACTCTTAACAACACACTCAGCTAGTCAACCACACACTCACCTTCTCTCATCGTCAAACACAGCTCTTTCAAGGATACGCTAACCGTCACTCAACTACACACTTATCCCCTTTCAAGGATACACTCACTCTCAACGAAACACTTGTTCTCTCCCGAAGTCACACTCAACCACTATCAATGACACACTTATCCTACTTTCAACTCATCCTTAACTACACACCGCGTCTGAGAAAAACACATTCACTCACCTTGGCTCTCAAAGTTTCCTGACTACCGTCCTCCGTTACCGCCTTTCTTATCTTCAGCCTTAGTGGGTTAGCGACTATATATACATATGATTGAATAACTAATAATGATGGGCCGATAGTAGGTAGAAGGCAGCTATCAAACAGGGAGGTACTACCGCCTAGGAAGATATTGGAAGCATAATGTATTGTCTAATGGTAGACCCTGCTGCCATATTGCATCACGAAAATTGTGACCAAGTCCCAGGTTGCTGATCTGAATTTCTGTCTTATTTACACACAATTGCAGGGTCTAAATTGTTTCTCTTACTGTGACAACACAACATACATATATTGTCTCTCACTTTTTATTTCTTTATTTTTTATTTCTTTGTGGTTCTTTATTATTGTTATTATTATTATTTTTTTGTACTTTTTATAATAAATTATATTTGTTATTATTATTATTATTATTATTATTATTATTATTATTATTATTATTATTATTATTATTATTATTATTATTATTATTATTATTATTATTATTATTATTATTATTATTAATACATTTTCGCCCCCCAAGCCCCGATGTGAGTCAGTAACCTGTGCCCGGGTGGGCTAATCTCTGTAAAAAAAAAAAAATAAATGATAAATAAAAATAAATCACCTTGACATCTGAAGGCATTAGCTGAGCGCCTACTAACTGACATTTTATAGTACTCTAATTAAATTTTGTTTTGCTAATTTTGAATCTAGTGTGAAAATTTGAACTGAAACGTCCAATAGCGATGCTTTGACTCAGGAGATGACTCAAGGGATTCTTACATGAGATAAAAATCTAATCAACCAACACAAACATGCAGTGACATAACCGACGAATCAACACTTGTTAATGATTTTCTCCACATGTGATGATATAAATAGTCCACTCACTGATGATCTGAGTTTGTTTCATTTCGTTGCCGACAAATCCTGCTTTACAAACACACACACACACTCCGGGACAAGTGTATCTCCATCCTAGAATTAATAATCGTACTGCAAAAGTGATAAGCGTCTCACCTCGATGTAGCCACGACGAAGCTGAGTCGCTCTATGGAATTATACTTCTTCTTCTTGTTTTTTACTTGAAACTGTTGGTTTGGGTTCTCTTATGTGTCTACCTTGCTATCTTCATGCTATTGGCACAGTTCTCGAGGAAAAAAAACATGTGGTGAAAAAAGTGTCACTAGTTTCTAATTATCTCTTTCATTGTCTTTCTTTGTTAACTATTATCTCCTACTGCTGTTCTATCCTCTCTCCCTTTCTCTACCCTCCGCTTGCTCTACCTTCCTTCCCTCCCTCACACATATATCAATAAACACATCCCACACATTGAGCAATAAATCACATGGTATCTTCTGCCCACTCATAACCCACAACACAGCCCACTCTCCTGCACCCTGTATAATGATTCTGAGGTTGGGTTTCATTATGTGTAAACACCCGGCCGTTCTATATAAACACCTGGCCATACTATGTACTCACCTGGCAGCTCTATTTGCACAAAGGGTCACTCTACAGTATATATGCAACTGGCCTTACTACTTACTCACGGTTGCTTTAAGTATATGTGCAGCCGCTCTGTACACACACGTTACTTTATTTGCACTCCCTTTCGCTCTGTATTCGGGTCAGTTTGCGTAAATCCACCGCTCTGCACACACACACACACACACACATACAGTCGGCCCCTTCATATACACAACTGGCTTTTTCTGCGAGCACAACCGGCCGTTCTGTATGCCAGTCGCGGACTACTTGTTGCTCTAGAGTGGACGATGCATTTTTTTGCATCGCAAATTATAAACCTGAATAACCGAGGCGCTCTGTCTCATCCTTTTGATCTCACTACTGTGTTTCTTAACTCCTACTCCAAGGTACTTTAGTTGTTGCACACTGCTATTCCGTACATTAATCAGTTAGTTTATTTCGTGTAGCCGTACTCGTACACTTGTCTAGAACTATACAGTACATAGTTCAGAGAAGAGTGGTCAGGTGTGAGTCACTAGTTTCACAGCTTTACCGTACAACTTAATATAGGTAAAGATTGACAACATGTATTCTACACTAAATACATAAAGTACTGTACAGTACATTCCATACGAACCGCATTATGTTTCACCATTTTGCGAGAATCATAAGGTCTGTGTTATTTGCATATATATATATATATATATATATATATATATATATATATATATATATATATATATATATATATATATATATATATATATATATCTCACACAATTTCTTACACATTCCTGCACAGCTAAAAACCTGGAACGTCAATGTGGCATTTAAAAACTCATGCACTGTTAAAAAATGTTAATCAAGAACTCCCCCCAACAACACAATTGGTTGCATTTATAAAGTTCCTTGCAAGGAATGTAATATGTTTTACTTAGGCCAGACAGGTAAAGATCTTGCAACTAGAATTAAACAACACAAATACAGTGTTAGGACAGGCCAGGAATCCAATGCTCTGTTTGTTCATTTGAGGGATAACAAGCATTGCATTGACTGGGATAATGCCTCCTCAGTATTACCATGTAATTCAATTGATAGTAAGAACATCATAGAATCTAGTCTTATTAAACATACAGAAGCATTCAACATGAATTTGAGTAACAGCATGTACAAGCTGGACAATTTTGTAATTAAGAAGATTTGTAACCAGGTGAGAAGGCCGGGTCACTGACCATCTGACCTGACCACCAACGTTGTGTGCTATTTAAAGATTAGTAGGGTCATTACCTAATACCTGACCATTGTGGACCTGGTCTCACCCTCCTCTGTACACCTTGATTTGTAAGTACTCTCTCTAGTCTGTACTCACCTGAAGATGTGAATTACACAGCCTTGGGAACTTCGTGTTTTCTTCTTTCCCTTGTGGTTATCAGCATATACCTAGATCACGCACCTAATGATTTACTTGCATATATATATATATATATATATATATATATATATATATATATATATATATATATATATATATATATATATATATATATATATATATATATATATATATATATATATATATATATATATATATATATATATATATATATATATATATATATATATATATATATATATATATATATATATATATATATATATATATATATATTAGCACCTTAGCTTTCGTCTTTATTCAAGATGTCTTGAATAAAGCAAGAGCAAGTCAACTCCATTATTTCCTATTCCTGTGATTTTATCAATATTTATCTTATCCACGTTTTCATTGTGGATCTACATGAAATATATATATATAAATATATATATATATATATATATATATATATATATATAAATATATATATATATATATATATATATATATATATATATATATATATATATATATATATATATATATATATATATATATATATATATATATATATATATATATATATATATATATATATATAATATATATATATATATATATATATATATATATATATATATATATATATATATATATATATATATATATATATATATATATATATATATATATATATATATAAAGTGGTCCTTATTTTTCAACTTTGGAATTTTTTACCACAGACCCTGCTAAAAGTGTCCATTTAGGACAAAAACACTGTGTGTAGAGTTTTTATTAAATATATTAACTTTTAAAGGTTACTCAAAGCTGTCAAAAATTAAGTAATCGATGTAGTCGATTACTTTGTAGCCGATTACGCCCACCACTAGTGCGTCGCATTTGGTACGATTGTGGTGAGTTTTTGCTGGTCGTGATTGATGATTGGGGAAATTAGAAGCAGTTATGCAGAGTATTCTCTTCATTAATTTATATTAATAGTTAATTTCTTTATTCCTCAGGTCAAAATGGCTAATGCAGGAGTAAAAACACGAGAAAATGTGTATTTGATAAAGACATTATGTGATGACATTACAGGGGCTAAGTTACCTTCAAACAGACAAGTGTTACAGTATTATTTAAGCGTGCATCGCATACAGAAAAAACCATCAGAGTGGCAGCTGAAAGTCACAGACAAAGTTCTTCAATTTTGAACAAAAGCAAACATTCTCACACACCACAAACCAGATTGTGTGAATCAAGTGCACAAATGTTTGACAAGAGGAGTAGTTTGAAAAAGAACTCTTCAAGAAAGACAGAAACTCAAAAGCAGAAAGAAAGAGTTCACTGATACATTTGAAGATCTCTTTGACATTGCATGTGAATGCTTTGAATATGATGACAGTTCAGGAGGATAAGTTTCTTAATAGCGCAACGAGAAAAAGGGCGTCGTGGGGCAATGTCATCTTGACAAAGTATTCCTGAAAAGACAGAAACGACGAAAAAATTCTCGAAAGCAATGAAAAGAAGTTGGCTGCAGACAGTGCAGAGGAAGAAGTCAAAAATGCCAGGCCATCGTTGTCTTGGACATCAGTAGTACGTCTTCTTCTGGGAATCCAACAGTTCCTGGCCCATCAGCACTTCAAACTCCACCTACTGTCAAGAAGCGTGGGTGAAAAGAAGTTCTAACTCCAGAACTTTCTGCAGCATTAGATCGGACCAAGTCCTCAGATAGAATGGCCATGCACATTGTCACCCAAACTGCTCGGAGTCTGGGCCATGACGTCAGTGAATTGATTCTGAATCGATCAAGCATCAGGAGAAACGTCAGCATCATCGCAGTAGCAGGGCAGCTGAAATCCTTTCAAACTTCATATATATATATATATATATATATATATATATATATATATATATATATATATATATATATATATATATATATATATATATATATATATATATATATTTTTTTTTTTTTTTTTTGGGGGGAGGATCAATAAAAGAGCAGTAAACGTATGTGAATGCATGAAATGAGGAATTTAGGAGTGATTCTTTACCAGATTATTTTTGCGGTGTCATTACTGAACTTACGCAGTCAAGCTCTTTTTGTTGTGTTAATTACTTAATTGATTACCGTCGTAAGTTAAGAACATTCTCTGGAAAAAGATTATCAGATACCGTAATTCTTAAGTTCCAATTAATGCTGCAGTATTAATATCGAGATATGCAGAATGTGTCTTTGAACTGCTATTAATTTATTATTTGAATACTGTGCATTTGAACGGACGGTCCAACATTTTCGAGAAAAAATTAACAGTATGACCAGGTCTCATATCATCCCAGATCTGCATTTATATAATAGCCTCATAAAGGACGAAGTATACAACGAGGATAACCAAATACTTGATCGTTTCCAAGTTGGTGGGGCGGATGACCCAGTGTTTCTAATAATGAGAGGCTATTCGCTGAAAATATTCGGCTACTAATGGACATTTTAAAAACAAGAACGTAATGGTAAAAATCAGTAAAGTTTCGGGCGTCTCGGTAATCAGAGGTGGTACAGTGTTCCCAGGAAGATGAACACAAGCGAGAATAACTTCATCCTGGAAATAAGAAATGAGTTTTAAGCGTTGATCCTCCTGATCACAGTTTGCAGGTTCTAGCCCTATATAGAGCTTGGGTCTTTCTGGTCAGTCATCGTCAGACCAACTAGTGTTAAGGTACAGGTTATGGGTTAAAACACTCGAGAACGTGCTTTCCAGTTTGACATCCAGGTTAAGAACTATGGCTGAGAATCTATCTGATGCCACATATAGAACTAGAGCCCGAACCTAAGGCCTGAAGAAACAAATTATCCTTCTTGGCAACTAGACTCTAAGTAATTCCGTAATAGAAGTGATGCTTTCACATTACCATTAAATGGCTGACTCACCGATCCCTCCCTCACTTAATCGCATGCACAATAGACTAAGCCATTTCGATTGCTCTGGTGGTGAACTATTGACAATGGCCGGAATGGGTGATAGTTGACTACGGAAGAGCGGAAGTCTACAACGATCAAGAGGGAGGTGCTGGTTATGACAGCTTCCCTGACCACCACGTCGGTCCTTTGGCCACTAATAGGGCCACGTCCGCCCCGCTCACCCCCGCCACTTTTATTGCTTCGTTTAGGTCTTCCCTTACACCTCTCTTTTACCTACGTTGCATTCAAGAGAAATATGTATCCACGTTTCATAATGGAGGTTTAAAAGTTAGCCCTCTTCAAAAGTGAGAATCTGGTTAACAGTCCGGGTTAAGTCAGCAGAGTTGTCGACATCCCACCGTCAATTGGGTACATCCCCTATACACGATAAACCTTACACGCCCAGGAACTCTCATTTAAACCCACAGTTCTGTAAAAATTGTATTTCTAGTAATTTAGGTACAATATCTTACACAAATGTTTATGTTCGTGTGTGTAGAAATGCAGTATATAATGAAATATTTACCAACACGTAGCGAATATTGACGCGGAACACACACACACACACACACACACACACACACACACACACCAGGGAATAGGTAGTAGGCAGCTATCGAACAGGGAGGCATTACCACCTGGGAAGATATTGGAAGCATAATGTGTTGTTTAATGGTAGACCCTGCTGCCATATGGCATCACGAAAATTGTGACCAAGTTTTAGGTTGCTGATCTGTCTCATTTACACACAATTACAGGGTTTCAATTGTTTCTCTTACTTCGACAACACAACATACATACAGCATATCGTTTCTCACTATTGATTTTTGTATTATCATTATTATTATTATTACAAATATTATTGTGATATTTTCGCCCCCAGGCCCTGATGTGGGTCATTGACCTTTGCTCTGGTGGGCTAATCCTGTTAAAACGTAAGGTGCTTCTGTCCTCCCGATCGTCACACAATGGCCAAATCAGTCTCTACGTACCCCTTCGCCGGCAAGTGTTGCCAGCGTAAGAAGCGACGTAAACGCTCCAGAAGAGGGGCGATAGTCATACTGCATCCCACACCCTGCAAGAGTCAGACCTCAGCGATATTGACAGTAACGGTAATGTGTCTATGGGAAACACTTGTCGGAGTGGCAACACCAGTGCCAAGGGCAGCGAGCTTCGCCTCTGCTAACCAACCAAGTAAGCTGAATCTACACTTCCCCAAGGACTCACTGAAAACCACCGAGGAACGGTTTAATTGGACAACAAAGTGGCAGGCACGGTCTCACCATTCAATTCCGAAAAAGTACCGATAAAATGGTTTTGATGGTACAATAAAAGCAGGTACTGTAAATATAAGAACATAAGAACATAAGAAAATAAGGAGTCTGCAATAGGCCGGTTGGCCTGTAGCAGCTCCTGTTGAGAGTTACTACCACTCTCTATCATCCATGAATCTATCTAGCCTCCCTTTGAAACTTTCCAGAGTTCCCGCACTTACTACAAAGTTGTTAGCTTGTTCCCTCGTCCACCACCCTATTTGTGAACCAGTTTCATCCTATCTCCCTCCTAAACCTAAACTTATCCAACTTGAATCCGTTGCTCGAGTCCTATCCTGCTCGGATATTATAAGAACTTTATCTATATCCCATTTATTGATTCCTTTCACCCTTAAATACTTCTATCATATCTCCCCGCACTCTTCGTCTTTCTAGGGAATGCAAGTTAAGTTTCTTTAACCTATCCTGATATGGAAGGTTCTATGTCCCGGAATCATTTTGTCATTCTTCGCTGCACCGACTCTAGTGAATTTATATCCATTCTATAATAGGGCACCAGAACTGAACCGCATAATCGAGGTGCGGCCTGACTAGCGCAAGATATAGTTGCAATAAGACCTCTGCACTCTTGTCACTTACACCTCTAGATATAAAACCCAATACTCTGTTTGCCTTATTTCGAACATTAACGCACTGTTTTCAGGCCGTAGGCCCGGCTTAAAGTACCCCTAGGTCTCTTTCACAAGTCGACTTCTCTAGGTTGATGTTGTTAAGGCTGTATACATTATAAGTATTTGTTCTTCCAATATTATACCGCTGCACTTGCTGGTGTTGAATTTCATTTGCCATTTTTTCAGACCACCCCTGCAGTTTATTTAGATCCTGTAATGCATTTGCATCCTGCCCTGAATTAATTTGCTGCCCTATTTTGGTGTCATCCGCAAACTTGCTTATGTCACTGCTGATCCCAGTATTTAAATCGTTTATGTAGATTATGAGACAAGAGTGGGCCTAGTACTGACCCGGGGAACCCCACTGGTTACACGGCCCCACTCAGATTTAACACCATCTACGCTGACCCTCTGCTTTCTATCGGAGCCATGATTTTATCCAATTTAAAACTTTCCTCGATACCATGAGCCTTAATTTTTCTCGAAGCCTCTGATGCGGTACTCTGTCAAATGCTTTGCTTAAAGTCTAAGTACATCGTAATTTTCGTCATTATCTACTACCTCGAAGACTTTCCTAAAAACGTTTGCAGATTTGTTAGACAAGATTTTCCCTTTGTAAACCCGTGTTGAGAGTCGTAGATTAATTTGCTTTTCCTGATGCGATCGGATGCTATCTGCTATAATTGATTCAAGAAATTTCCCCACTACTGACGTCAAACTGATCGGCCGGTAATTTGACGCTGATGCTCTGTCTCCCAGCGTAAGTAGGTATTACAAGAAATATTAATACCTCGACAAAAGATATTTTTGTAGAGATGATTTAAAGCTAGGGAGCGTAGTCGTTGCTCGGATGGTGGGGTAAGTTGTTCCACACCTTCAAACAGTGATATTTTATGGAGGTCTGGGTCTTAGTAGCCCTGGGTGCCTTACGTTGTATCTCTGATTATTCCGGAACTGGAAATAATTATTGTCAAGCAAGTGATCGATAGATTTGTAAATAAAGAGGGCACATTTTCAATTTAGCAAATTTTTCATGGGCTATGTTATTGACCCCAGGTGTTGTAATTGTGGTGGCTGGCACAATACTGACTCACGGCAATGCCCCAAACGTCCGCCTGTCCCAGGGGAAAAGCCTCCCCGAAGGCCGCGTCAACCTCAACCTCCCCCCGAGCCTACCGGGCCGCCTCCCTCTCCGCCCCCTCTTCTGTCTCAATCAATGCCTCCTTCTTCAACAATACCTGCCCATGACTGGCCTCACCTGGCTGCAAAACAGCAGTCCAGGCCGTCTCCTAGCTCAACTACTACTGGGCCTCCTCCTGTCTCTACTCTGACGCTGTCAGGCCTTATGCTTCCACAGGTGCCCCCCTTGTGACACGACACAGATTATATCCCTCTTCCACGAATTTACCAACCGTGGATGTCCCTACCAACCTCTCGACTTCCCCTACCATCCTTTCGATGTCCCCCTTGAAGCCGACACTACCGACGTACAGGCCATCACAATCACAACAAAGGTATGTCCCTCAATATTGACAATGCCTATGTGTCTCCCTCCACCTCTACTGTATCTGTCCTACCACACCATATCATCTCTACGCCCACCCTCCTTGTGGGGGGACCTCAATGCCCGACACCCCAGTCTCTGCTCCCAGGAGCCCTACCCAAACTCCCGGGGTAACTCCTGACTTTCTTACCTACAAACCACTGATGACCCTGTTACCAACACCTCTTCCCTCCCTGACCAGGTATCCTCCCTTCTAGAGACAGGCCTGGCACTTGATAATATCAGGGACCCCACGCTTTGCCAAAAACAAATAAATTGTACCGGGAATTTTCCCCACACACCTATTATTCTGTCACTTTATGTAACTTGCTGACAAAACCCATGACCCTTCGTGGCTTTACCTCCTTAATGCATGAATCATGAAGGCAAGCATGAACTACACATGCTCCTGGAGGTGCTATAAACGCTTTTGCGCTGCACCTGCACACAGAATGATAATGGGGTGCCCAATAAACTAGCCCCCTTGGGGGCAAATATAAATATAATAATAAAATAAACAGGAAGCTTGGAGCTGCATCAAGTGCAGATAACCGCAGGTGAGGTAGGTGATGACTCTTCACTTTATAACAGTGTTTGTTCCTTGGTGTCATAATGGTCACTTCAGTGCAGCAGTAATTAACTCGGTACTATCATCTCTCGTGACAAAAGCAAATGTGAAATCAATTCTTCCTTTTTGTGCTTAAGGTTAAGTGTTAAGAATGTGTTAATAATATGATTTGTGTTACAGTTGATAAAAAAAATAATTAAACTGAATGTAGCTTTCTTACTGCCAACTAGCCAATGGGCGCTATTTAAAGTTGTCTAAACAGATGATTACAGCAGTGAGCCTCAACACTGTACTGTCTGTCTCACACGAAGACGCCGGAGGATGAAGCCTCTCCCATTATTCCTAATGAGTTTTCCTCGTGGCCAACTGCTGTATACATGGTCTTACTCAACAGAGATATTCACTTGTTTATATTACAACTAGTTGTTGAGGAGAGAGAGAGAGAGATAACATGTTTTTCAATTTAGGGACAATTTTTTGCTTTTATTGTAACAACTTAATGGAAATTAATTCGTATATGGTCAAATTTGGTCTGCTTCATATGAGATGTTGTTTATCATCATAAGATGGCGAAATCATACGTAAAATAGGTTAAAATACATTTGGTTAGGTTATGGATGAACCTATTCATTTATATGGATAATGATTATCTACATGAACGTTCGTGGCCAGTGAGAAATTGCCACCTCTTTCACCTCTTCATTTATTCTTGTTTTTATCTGACTTTGACTTTCAATTATATATTTACATATTTACTGCTCGTCTCCCACCTTCAATCCTTTCAAATTGCTTCATTTCATGCCCTTCAATACACCCATCGACTTCCGCTCTGCTGGCTCCCTTCACCCATATCCGCACTACAAACTTAATTTACTCGTTTCATATTTCCTTCAGTCTCAGGGCCACACCTCATTCATATTCTCAAAAAACATTATTATTGATGGTTACAAGTGTTCCCTGAAGAATGCAGTGATGGGCGAAGCTTACCGGGTAACATAGTCCGTTTATTATGGATGAGAAATACAAGTGGTGACTGGCGTGTGCAATACGCTCCGCACAGTCAGACTGAGACTGCCTTGCCATATGGCGGCCTCGGGGCAATGTTGCCACATAACGCGTGCGAATGTTGCTACGTAATTATATATATAAATGCTACTCGGCACAGTTGCTTATTTACAAGGTTGCTACTTGTATGGCTTTTAGTAGCAGGCCACCTCGCCTCATCTCCCTCCCCCTCACGCTCATAGTCTTTGTGTACAGGCGGACTTCTTAATCCTAAGTCGCTCCGAGCGTGAGGTGCACTGTGGGGCACCAGATCCTCGTGAAGGTGTAGGTGATTCGTTCTCGGTCAGGGGGCCAGCAGCAGGGGGGTGGGACTGGCCGGAGGAAGCGGCGGTTCCTCCACCAGACACGACGCTCGGCATCCTGACCTTGTAGTCCACGACCGGCCGACGCCCATCACTATGCCCACCTTGTCCCAGCGTGTCGTCGTCGGGTCTGGGCGGACAAGGGCACCAATCTCCAGTGGCTGAAAGAGGCGGAGCCGCGGTCGTCATACGAGCAACGAAGTCCTGGAGCGCGTGAAGCGGCGGTCGCAGCTCTCTCGGCTCGGTCTGCCACTCCTTCATAAGGCATGGCGTGTGCAGGAGCACTTAAGGCGGGGAGAGAGGTAACCATACAGGATCTGGGCAGGGGCATCTGTGTGGGTGGGAGGTAATTACGTAACTCAAGAAGTCCTTTGTCAAACGCCTCACAGTCTATATTTGCCTGAAGGGGTACAGCCAGGGATGAGGGTGCGCTTGGCCTATGCTGAAGGCGCAACCTCCAGCATGAAAGCGTTTGACTATAGGGCTGAGGTGGGGTGGTGACACGATGTGGCGGACTCCCCAGCGCTCGAATCCTGTGAAGTCGGCTGGTGAACTGTGGCCCGTCCGTCCGCGAATGACGAGGCGCCCAGGTCACGAAGAGGTGCCGGAAGTGGCGAATGGTGGCGCGGGCGTAGGAATGTCCGAAACCACAGATTACCACCACAGGCCAGCCAGAGTCGATTAGGCGACAGCTAGGAAATGTTTCCCCAGCCGTGCTGAAGAAATCAGCCGTACGGACTCGAAGGGCCTGGTGGGTTCGTTTATGCTACAAAAGAGGGGCTCCTGCTGTTGACACTGGGCTGCATGATCTGTACGGCTCACAGGCACGGACGTGTGAAAGATATCGCGTCAATGCCGGGCCAGTACACAGCCTGCTAGCGGCTTGGTAACCTCTGCTCGATGGCTGTCGTGTAAGCGGGCCAGAACGCGACGATGGAAGCTGCAGGGACGACCACACGGGCACCGTACAGGACGAGGTCCCCATCTGGTAAGTCCTCCGCATTATCTTCCAATATCTGGGCGTGGGGCGTTGTGTGGAGGTCAAAACGGTCACGAGGAACCCAGTCCTCACACTCTCCAAGAGCTGAGTGTAGGAGGGTCTTCAGCGTGCGTGATCCATCAATTCCTCAAGGGCCAGATGGCTGTCGGGTGGCGACACTGGAGGCTGAGTGCTGGTGAGGGACTGTACGGCCTGGAGTGACGATGTTGCTGACGGAGAAACCGGCCTCTGTGCTGAGCATCTCGTCTTCAGGTGTGGGGCGGCTGACTGGGGAGCGGGAGAGGGCATCCGGGATGCACAACTCCTTACCTGCGTGCCAAGCCGCGGTGAAAGCGAAGGCCAAAATCTTCTCCTTCAGGCGCTGGGCGAGGATTCTCGATGGCATCCAGCGAATAGTGATTAAGAATGGGGACCAAGGGCCTGTGGTCTGTGATGAGTTCGAAGTGCTGTAGGCCAATCAAGTAAAACTTACACTTCGATAAGGCCATTACCACTGCCAGCAGCACCAGTACAGGCGCGAGGCGTCTGTCTGGAGGACGGTGGGGAGCGCTGGGTCGAAAGTAACGAGGATAGGTGGACTTGACAGGGCCTCCTTCACCTTATGAAAGGCGAGGTCGTGGTCAGGGGTCCACGTGAACGTCCTCTTGGGGCTCATCAGGGGGCGGAGAGGCCCGGCAGCGGCGGAGACGTCAGGAGAAAATTCTGCCAGCTGGTTCACCAGGCCCATGAAAGACCTGAGATCCGTAAGGTTGGCAGGTTTTGCAAAGTCCGCTATGGCGCGAACTTTCTCCGGGTCCGCAGCAATGCCATCCCTTGAGAGTCGGTAGCCGCAGAAAGACACTGCAGGTGCGGCCAAGACGAACTTCTCGGCATTCAGAGTGATGCCGTGCGTCCTACACCTGGTCAGTACCTCGTCGATGCGGCGAAGGTGCGTCAGGTAGTCCTCATCGTAGAGGAGGACGTCATCCACTACCTTCACGCAGTTGGTCACGCCTTGAAGTGCCATGTCACCACGGAGACAGAAGGCGTCCCCCGTAGCAGCGAATCCCATAGGGCCACGGCAGTAGCGGAAGCGTCCGTAAGGCGTGATGAAAGTGGTCAGTGGCTGATCCTCCTTCTTCAGTGGGATCTGCCAGTAACCACAGAGGGCGTCCATCGTCGAGAAGTGCCGTACCTTCGGATCCACACTCCGTATAGCTGCAAAAGGTGTGGGTGAAGGGTGGGCGGGACGGGACACCTGGCTGTTAAGCTTAGACAAGTCGGTAGTAATCCGCACTCCACCGTTAGTCTTAGCCACAGCGACTAGAGGGTGGCACCAAGGGGACGGGTCGTCACCAACGTGTACGATGACACCCTGGGCCACCATGGAATCCAGTTCCTTCTTGACTGAATCCCTGAAGGCGAGAGGGATCAACCGGGGAGTGTGTATGGCAAACGGCTGTGCATCTTCCCGCAGGTGTATCCTCATAGGTGGACCCGCCATAGCCTTCAGTGGCGCGGTCCGTAGGGCCTCCTTCGTCACCAGCACATCCGAGTACTCCTTCAGGAAGTAGGCCCTTGCGGCTGAAGGAGACGTCTCGCTGTGAAGAGGAAGCAGCCGTGACTTGGGTGGAGGCGGGGCGGGAGTGGACGCGGGTTCTGGGCAGCTCTGTGTGGCAGCGCCAGGCGCGTCGCTCGTCGACTCACGCACCCTGCTGGCGGTGTAACGAGCAGCTGGGATCTGCTCGGGAAAGTCTCTGGGCACCACGCCTAACTCCTTGCAGTGCTCCCACGACAACAAGGGTGTAGCGAGAGTAGGCTGCACATCGATCCATCCGTGACACGACCTGTCGCCGTAAGTGATCTCCGCTTGAAAGGAGCCCACAGCATCTGGCATCTGGGAACCGTCAGCATTGTAGTACTGGGTAAGGCCCAGTTTCTGGAGGTGTTTCAACCCAATCACCGTAGTATCAGCGCCGGTGTCCGGTATCACCTCGATGTGACCCGACACATCACCGTGTGTGACGGCGACGCGGATGGTGGGGGAAGGGGTAGCCCTGGGGCGTGTGGTCGATTCCACCCTCCTGATGTGACTCCGCTGCTGCTTGGGACTGCGTGGGCCATCTGGAGGGGGCTGCGTGCGAACCACCCTGAGGGAAGTGCGCTGCTTTCCTCCTCGTCTCGGGCTTTTGGGCTCGGGTTGGCGGCAGCACTTGTCGTAGTGTCCATAGCGACCGCAGGCCTGACACTTGTGGCCTCGTGCAGGGCACCTGTCTGTGTTAGACCAGTGGCCCTTACGGTCACATCCACGACACAGTGCGTCGGCGGCGGACAGCTGCCACAGAAGCGCTGGCGGAGGCGTGGAAACGTCGCGGCAGCCTTCCGTTGTTGGCCGCCTTCTTACCCTTCTTGTACTGTGAGATAGCTCTCACAGCAGGAGGGAAGCCCGTAAGGCAGAGGTGGCGGACTTGGTGGCACTCATTATGACCGACATTCAGTCACTACACCTGGAGTGTGGAGGAGGCGTCAGGGGATGAGTCGCTGTGCCAACTCTTCCTGCCTGACACCTGCCAAGATCCATTAGCGATCCAGGCTTCCTCACATTCCGGCTGGTACCTTGCAGGCGGTCGATCTCCTCCTGACAAACTCTTCAAAGCGTGCAAAAAGTGCGTCGAAAAGTTAGTTCTCCGCCTGCTTGCAGCTGGTGAAGACGCGTGAAACAAAAGCCTCATTATTCGACCCTTAACATGCTCCTGTAAAGGTCGAGCACATCCGTCACTGAAGAGGTAGAATCGGGAGGCGCACAGCGTGTGCTCCCAAAACTCTGGGTCTCAGCGACAAGCCACATGTCCACCCAGTTGGATGAGCTGTTTGTTTGGAGCATACTGTCAAGGTCCACCATCGTGGAGTAATCTGTCCAACGCCGCCTCCACTCACCGAAAAAGCTGAAAGCGTGGCGTCTGGTGGGGGCGGGTGGGGTTGAACGAATGCCTTGGGAGCTGTTTGTTTGGAGAGCAAGAGTACCTGGAGGACGCTGGTGTGTGGCTGGAGGAGGGAGGATATTGGCGCGCCTTGATGCGGCTACCTGCGAGGTGAGTGTGGGTTAGCGCCAGGGTAAGCCAATAGTGCCTCAAAACGCAGCTTTCCTCCTCTTCGTGTCTCCTCCCTCCTGAAGTTCCATCTCTCTCGTCTCTCGTCCCGGTCGTCCATCCACCTCAGAATTGTGGCAATGTCCGTCACTGGAGGTGGAGGGATGAGAGTCTGTGTGCCGGTGGAAGGGAAGGTGGTGGGGAGTGGTGTCTCCCATCTTGGCGTTGTCCTTCTTGCAGCCCATCTTGAATGTGTGCGTGGACTGCTGTTTAGTATATAAAGTGGCCTCAACAGCTCGAACCACATATATATGACATAAACAGCGCAGAAATAACGCATAGAGTCCACTGTTCTGTCTGTGAGTTGTGTGTGTGTGTAAGAGACGCGATCCTCCGGCTGAATTACGCTGCTGCTCGCTCGTTTGCTGGTGCAGACACTTGGGGTGAGTTGGACGAAGGTGATACTTGACAGCAGCCCTCTCCGCCGCCCGACGAATTCAACCCAGCTGCCATACCGTCAGTATCTAGCTACCCTGCTGTCCGTCAAATTCTGGCTGTGATCTCATCGCAGGTCCTGGACTCGTAGATGTGTTCCCAGACCTTCACCTATCAACTACCAACTCTCTGGTCATCTACCACTACGCCTACCCACGACCATCGAGTTCATCACATTCGTCCGGTGCCCCGGTGTTCTCCTGCCTTTTCAAGACGTTGCTGAGTGTGGAGTGGGCGGCTTCCTTGCCCTGAGTGTGCATCACCGGCGTTCCAGAACCTTCCCCAGGGCCACTGCCATAGGAAATATTTGTTCATTGTTTGATTCCATTATTAATTGCTGACTCCCCTTTATTGTTCGATTCTATTATTTGTTTGATTCCTTTAATTTATTTGCTTCCATTAATTGTTTGTCCATATTATTTGATGTTTGTTGAGTGGTGTCAGGATTTTGTGTTATATTTTATAGTAAAGATGCAATCTCTAGCGGTTATTTGTTATTCCTCGGAAAACCATGGTCCTTGACTTTCCTTTATTAAGATCCTGATTAGCCTGGTAGGGATTTCTATCCCTAAGTCCTAGGACCTTACAAGTAGCGACCTTGCCAGGATTTTGTCTCTGACCTTTGGTTTCTGAGGTTTTAACATTCACGTTCGGTGTTGTTGTAAGTCGCCGTGAGCACTTGCCCTGCTGTCTAATGGCCGGAAGCAAGTGTTGTTCAGTGGATTTATCCCTTCCTTCTGTGTGCTAATTTTGTTGCTCTCCCTTGTGCTTGCGGAAGTTAATTGAAATGTTGGATTTGCAGGAACACTGCTGGTTACTTTGTCATAACATATATGTGTTTGTTGTTTCACCTGGTGCGGTTTCGTTACCCTGAGGTGATTCAGCTGGGCGGGTGCGGAACTAGGTTCCCTCAGTCGGATCAAATCATTTACTGGTCTGGTCCCGGGCCACTAGGTGAGTTGCAGCACTGGCTATTTGCGGGGTAAGTTGTTTGTTTTTCCTTTGTTCTTGGCCTTTCGGATCATTATGTCTGCTTTTGAGGTGTGGAAAGATCAAGTGGTGGCCTGGGTCCTGACAGGTAATGACATTGGTCAGTATGTGGTCACCCAACAGAATGCCGAGAGGAAGGAACGTCAGAGAGAGGCACGTCAGAAAGAGAGAGAGGAACGTCAGAAGAGAGAGGAACGCCAGAAGAGAGAGTTGGAGGAACGTGAGAAAGAAAAGAGAGTTCGAATTAGCTAAGTTGCAGGCAGAAAGGACCTAGAACTGGCTAGGATTAGCCTTCAAGTAGACCAGCATCCTCTGGCCATATACAGGACAATGTGGTAAAACCCAGCTTGCCTGTGTACCGTGAAAGGAGAAGACATCGCCTCCTACCTTGTTAGGTTTGGTGAATTAGCTGAGCTGCTTGGTGTAGCTGATAGCTATGCTGTAAGGTTGGGTAGCCTACTGAGTGGTAAGCCGGTAGAAATTTACACGTCCCTGTCTGCCGACATCGCGAGATTACTTCTTGTTGAAGCAAGCTCTCTTGCGAAGTTTTTTACTTAGGACTTCTGACGGTTATCGTGCTTTGATTTTCGCAGAACGAAGATTAGAGAGGAGAAGCGTGCCAGCAGTTTTCGATTCACCTGGGTCGTTTATTTCAACAATGGCTGCAGAACATCAGGGGTTGAAGAAACCTTTGAGTCTCTCTCTGCTTCATGATATTAAGATCAGTTTTGTCTTCTCTACCTCCAGGCGATTTTCATCAAGAACACCAGCCAGCGACGCTTGGAGAAGCTGTGCATCTTGCCGACAACTGGGCGTCTGCTCGCAACGCCTACCCAAAGTCTTCCCCTCCTGTAGTAAGATTGCGAAGCCTCCGTCCTCCGAGGTATCCCCAGGAGTACACAAAGAGTAGTTCACCAGCCGTCGCGATTGTCACAGCTGCGGAGAAGAAAGAAGGGGCACATTCGTTCACCGGCTGTCCCAGAATCCTCGCCTTCAAGACTGCTACGGCGCACTCATCAACCCAGCAACAAGGTCGGATTCTGTTTGGTGGACAAGAGCTGCCCCGTTATTGTGTCAGTGGAACAATCAATGGGTCTAGGGCATCTACTTTCATCAGGACACTGGTTGCTCGTGCATTATTGTCTCTGAAGAAGCCCTGCCTGACACTGAAGTCTCCAGCTGCCCGAAGGTTAGTGTCGCCGATTATTTGGAGTGGTGTTGACCAGTTCCCTGTTGTTAGGTGCTACCTGCATTTGCCCTATTTCACTGGTTGGTCTAATGTGGTGGAGCTCCCATTAAATGTGCAAGTGCCTCATTGGTAATGTTCCCGGTGTTCGTGACCCTAACGACCCGGAAACGTTAAAACTCTCGCCACCAGCACCAGTCTCCTAAGCCACCAGCACCAGTCCCACGCCACCTGCTGAGGACGACGACTCGCCACCTGCCGAGGTCGCCTCGCGCCACCCTCTCACGCCGCCGCGCCTGCCGCCAGGGTCAAAGCTGTAGGGCCACGGACGGCAGGGTGAAACGACCGCATCCCTGATGCTGCCGGGTGACTTTGCCACTGACTGTGACGCCCAAGGAGTTCGCCAAGCTTCAAGACTCGTGTGCCACTCTGGAAGCGGGTAGGGAGAAGGTGACTTCGAGGAGGAGGATCAGGTGAGAAGATGGGTCGGTTTATAAGTTTGTTTTCTATTAATGAAGGGTGTTACACAGGTCTTGTGTTTCATCAATCGTCCAGCTAAAGTAGGTCAGGTTTTACTTGTTGTCCTGCTGTTTGTCGTAGTAACATTCTCTCTGTAGCTCTAGGAAATACTCTTGGTAATCCTATTTCTCGTAGGAAAACTTATAGGAAGGTTGCTGATCAGTTTCACTGGCCAGGTATGGGAGCGGATATTAGAAGCTTTTGTAGAGTTGTGATCAGTGCTGTATGTCCATGTAAAAGGGGTAGGAGTCCGTCCTGTTCCACTTGAACCCTTACCGATCGTTGCAGAACCATCTTCTCGGGTAGCCATAGATTTTGTTGGACGATTCTCACCCTTCCTCTAAAGCCTAAATTACATCAAGCTAATTTGTTAAAGCAATATAATTGCAGGACCCACATTGCTTTCGTGTCCTTGTGACGTCCCCAAGCTGGAGTTGGTGAGGCACTACCCTGCACAAGTTCCTGTGAAGTTCGGACGCCAGAGCCTGTTGATCTCGGTTGCCAGTTGCTGCAACACCTGACGAGATGAAGAATCTCTACGACAGGAAATAGGCCCAAACTTAAACTTGGACTGAAGTGGACCCCAGTGCAGTTCCTTGATCTGACATTACGTTTTGGACATCAAAGTTTCCACCTATTCTTTTCTATGACCCTTCTTTATTGTGCAATGTGTATTTAAGCATTTGTTGTAAGATGATTATGCTTTGTGTACTAATCTTAAGTTTAATCTACCTTACAGTAGATTTTTTGTTGGGGGCAGTGTAAGGGCAACGATCCTCCGGCTAGTTACCGCTGCCCTAACTCGCTCGTTTGCTTGCTGGAGTGCAGACGACACTTGGGGTGGTTGGGCCGGAGGTGATAACGGCAGCAGCCCTCTCCGCCGCCGGCGGAGATTCAACCCAGCCGCCATACCGTCAGTATCTAGCTACCCTGCTGTCCGTCAAATTCTCGGCTGTGATCTCATCATAGGTCCTGGACTCGTGGGCTGTGTTCCCAGACCTTCACCTATCAACTGCCAACTCTCTGGTCATCTACCACTACGCATACCACGACCATCAGTTCACCATCACATTCCGTCGGTGCCCGTGTTCTCCCTGCCTTTTCAAGGCGTTGCTGAGGTGTGGGCAGTGGGCCTTCCTGCTGAGTGTGCATCACAGCGTTCCAGAAACCTTCCCCCAGGGCCACTGCACGTAGGAAATATTTGTTCATTGTTTTGATTCCATTAATTACTGACTCCCATTTCGATTCTATTATTTGTTTGATTCCTTTAATTATTTAGCTTCCATTAATTGTTTGACTCCCGTAATTATTTGATGTTTGTTGAGTGGTGTCAGGTTTTGTGTTATATTTTATAGTAAAAGATGCCAATCTCTAACAGTTTATTTAATTATTCTCGGAAAACCATGGTCCTTGACTTTCCTTTATTAAGATCCTGATTAGCCTGGTAAGGGATTTCTATCCCTAAGTCCTAGGACCTTACAGTGTGTGTGTGTGTGTGTGTGTGTGTGTGTTCCAGAGAGCGGAGCGTGGTGGCTGGCAAGACCGTCAGTGTCCCCCCGGATGTCGCACGAGAAGGGTGTATGCCTGCGTGCTCCATGGGTACCACAAAAAACAGGCCAATGCTCAACTCTCAGCTCTAGACACACACTAATACACTGACACTAACACTGCCACCGTCACTAAAAAGCACTGTGACGGCCCAACACTGCACATCGCGGCGAAACACAGCGCAACACAACACAACACACTGTGAGTCGACGCATACGGCAGATGTAACCGTCGGCATTGTTCACACACATGTAAGTCCACAGATCCTAGTCACTGCGCCATGATGGTTACAGGTGTTCCCGAAGAACAGTGATGTAGGGAACACCAACACTGAAGTCCGTTTATTATGGATGAGAGAAATACAGGGTGACTAGCGTGTGCCATGCACGGCTCACACAGTCAGAGTGAGACTGCCTTTGTGTGCCATGCACGGCTCACACAGTCAGACTGAGACTGCCTTGCCATATGGCAGCCTCGGGGCAATGTTGCCACATAACGCGTGCAGTGTTGCCACGTAATTATATATATAAATGCTACTCGGCACAGTAGCTTATTTACAAGGTTGCCACTTGGCAAAGTAGCATAGATACATAACCTACAATTATAGTAAAGATCTTATGAATATTAAATATGCAATTATACGTTCGTGCATGGTATATCATGGTTCCAGTACAAAGACCCCTTATTTAATACATGAGAGTGAGTAAGAAAAAGAAACCAGGTCAGCTTCTCTACCAAATATAAATGTACTACCATTCCAGCTACTACCACTGGCCTATCATCACCAGTACCACCACTCCAGCTACCACCAATGATCTACCATCATCAATACCACTCACTACTACAACTTCACTATCGCTCAGAATCGTGTATGACGATCATCCAACTATGATACAATGATATGAGTTATCATGGATGTCACCTTCATTGGTGAGTTTGGAGATGACTAAAGAGGCTGATACAGGACCGGTAGAGTCGGTCACAGATGTTGCACATGTGGAAGGCTACGTCTAGTGCGGAAAGGGCGATGGCAGCATCTTTCCGGCGTTGGCGCTTGTCTGCTTCGGTTTGCAGTCGGGCTAACTCCGAGTATTGACACCTTCTCGTGTGGTGCTCCTCCAAGCGTTACGATGTGGAGTAATCGTCTCCCAGATGAAGGGGTCGATTTGGCACGTTTTCAGGTTTGTCTTAGGAATATCCTTATACCTGTTCAGTTGCCAGCCGGCGTTACGTTTACTATTCATTAGGTGACTATAAAGTAGTTGCATTGGCAGTCTACTGCCCTTCATGCAGGTAAAATGGCCAGTCCAGCGTAGTTGTTGATGGATAATGGTAGCCTCGATGCTACTACAGTTGGTGTAAGCAAGAATACTGGAATTTGTTCTCTTGTCTTCCCAGCGAACTCGGAGGATAGAAAGTGGACGGCGTTGGTGAAAGTTTTCAAGTACCTTGAGTTGCCGCCTCCATATGTGACTCATGTCTCGCTTCCATATAGCAGGGTGGGAGGACCACTGCTCGATATACGTTTAACTTTGTACCACCACTGGTCTACCATCATCAGTACCACCACTCCAGATACCACCACTGATCTGCCATCATCAGTACCACCACTCCAGATGCCACCACTGGTCTGCCATCATCAGTACCACCAATCCAGCTACCACCACTGGTCTGCCATCATCAGTACCACCACTCCATCTACCACCACTGGTCTAGCATCATCAGTACCACCACTCCAGCTACAACCACTGGTCTGCCATCATCAGTACTACCACCCCAGCTACCACCACTGGTCTACCATCATCAGTACCACCACTGGTCTACCATCATCAGTACCACCACTCCAGCTACCACCACTGGTCTACCATCATCAGTAACCACCACCCAGCTACCACCACTGGTCTGCCATCATCAGTAACCACCACTCCAGCTACCACCACTGGTCTGCCATCATCAGTAACCAGCACTCCAGCTACCACCACTGGTCTACCATCATCAGTACCACTACTCCAGCTCCCACCACTGGTCTATCATCATCAGTAACCACCACTCCAGCTACCACCACTGGTCTACCATCATCAGTACCACTACTGGTCTACCATCATCAGTACCACCACTCCAGCTACTACCACTGGTCTACGATCATCAGTAACCACCACTCCAGCTACCACCACTGGTCTGCCATCATCAGTAACCACCACTCCAGCTACCACAACTGGTCTACCATCATTAGTAACCACCACCCAGCTACCACCACTGGTCTACCATCATCAGTAACCACCACTCCAGCTACCACCACTGGTCTACCATCATCAGTAACCACCACTCCAGCTACCACCACTGGTCTACCATCAGTACCACCACTCCAGCTACAACCACTGGTCTGCCATCATCAGTACTACCACTCCAGCTACCACCACTGGTCTACCATCATCAGTACCACCACTGGTCTACCATCATCAGTACCACCACCAGCTACCACCACTGGTCTACCATCATCAGTAACCACCACCAGCTACCACCACTGGTCTGCCATCATCAGTAACCACCACCAGCTACCACCACTGGTCTGCCATCATCAGTAACCAGCACTCCAGCTACCACCACTGGTCTACCATCATCAGTACCACTACTCCAGCCCCACCACTGGTCTATCATCATCAGTAACCACCACTCCAGCTACCACCACTGGTCTGCCATCATCAGTAACCACCACTCCAGCTACCACAACTGGTCTACCATCATCAGTAACCACCACTCCAGCTACCACCACTGGTCTACCATCATCAGTAACCACCACTCCAGCTACCACCACTGGTCTACCATCATCAGTAACCACCACTCCAGCTACCACCACTGGTCTACCATCATCAAACCACCTCTCCAGCTACCACCACTGGTCTACCATCATCAGTACCACCACTCCAGCTACAACCACTGCTCTACCATCATCAGTGCCACCACTCCAGCTACCACTGGTACTGACTTTTTGTGACTTTTTTTCCTGTGACTTTATTTCCGTTCACCGTACCCAATGCTCAGTCCTCGGACCTTTGCTCTTTATTATATACAATACATTAACGACATATAGATATTGAGAGCAACATGAGTAAATTTGCCGTAAACACAAAACTGGGTGTATAATTAAATTAGATGAAGAGTAGGAAAGGTCACAAGACGATCTAAACAAACTTTTAGAATGGACAAACATTGACAATTAAATTATAGTGTAGATAAATGTAAAATTCTAAGGCTAGAAAATGGAAACAGTGGATCAGCTCTCAAGTAAACAACGGAGATAATTAAAGAGTAATCTGATTTGGAGAAACCTTTAGGGCGATAATATTTGGTAAATATACCTAGACACAATGTTTTTATTTAGGCAATAAAGCTAAAAGAATATTAAGCTTATATCTAGGAACATTAATAACAGAATTAGTAACGTTATTTTACAACTGTATATATAGAGTTAGCAAGACCTCTCTTGGACTATGGGGTTCAGTTTTGGTCTCCGTTTTATAAAATGGGTATAAATTCCCTGCAATGCATTCAGTTAAGGATTATTAAGCTCATCTTTGGTGTCAGGAACCTCCCGTATAGAAAGAGATTGAGACAACGCAATTTCATTCTCTTGAGAAACGTAGAACAAGTGGCATTATGATTGAAGAGAATAAATGAAAGATAAGGTTAAATATAGTTTATATAAATGTGGTACTTAAACCACCACCCCAGGAGCATTGTTATCAAATAAGATAAGTTTAGATTTAGGAAAGAAATAGGCGATCGTTAGTTCGAAACAGAGTTGTGGACGAGTAGAATATGTTAGCAAGCACCATCATTAATTCGAAATCACTGATTAGTTTCAGTTATAGATAGAAACTGTATATTAGTGATAATGGCTGGGTGTAAACAAGAGGTGTCTCGCAAAGACCAGTAGGCCTACTACAGTTTCCTTTAGTCTTTTATTCTTATTTTCGTATTACATGTGTTAACACAGTGGTAGAAAGTGGGAGTAAAACAAGTGTGGGGCCATACAGTAACACCCCACAAACGTTATAACACACTAACACGAAACAATAATACAATACGCAGTCTTTCAGTCTTTAAATGGTGATACAACACATTTTAAGCATACAACCGTAAAACTCAAAGTACAAATCAGTAATACCAGTTCGCGTTATGGTGCAACACCGATGCAACATGCAGTGATACAACACACAAGTACATCACTGTAACACAACGCAGCAGTATATCACAGTGTTAAAGCAAAATCACAGCTGAGTGGTACAATAGTGTTCAAACAGTGTTATGTGACAATAATATAAGAGTGATGTAAAGCACAATAGTATAATACAGTGGTACAACACACAAACAAGTGTAAAAGCACAATCTTAGAAAATACAACAACATTGGTGTAACACACAGCACAACAGTGCAGTGCACACAAACAACAATTTACTCGATGATCAACAAGTTCTGTACTAGGCGCTTTAATGCTGATCTTCTGACATTCCTCACACATTCAATCCGCCAATCAATCTTTCCAAAGTATTAGATAAGAGTTTTTCACAGTTCTTTAATTGTAAGATTGCCCTCCTATTCCCCATTCCTCTGTAATGCCTCAAAATTAATTTTTCATACCCGCTCGCAGGGTGCACTAAGATCTGAACTGTATTTTCTGTACTTATCATTCCATCATTACTGGAACTCCTCAGAGTGCCGTACAGTCACCAACTCTTCTTATTACACATTCTTCATCTTTCAGTGACAAAAAACTCTATTCGCTCCTATGTAGATCCTTCACTTTAATTGCCAGTCTCACGAGATAAAATATTTAATGCCAGACAATGGACATCCTCATCACGTCAGCAAGACTCGCACGCTTAACTGAGCTGAATCCGCCCTACCCAGTTTCCTTCATTTTTATTGAAAATACGTGATACTTAGCAACAGGCATGAATTTGCATAATTCAACATTAAATTTGACAACACCATCACCCCAACATCACACAGCTATATGATTTCAAGCATCACACTTTAAGTCTTACCATGATAAATTTCATCAAAAATTTTTCCCAAACTACTTTAGTGTACTGTAGGTGTGACTCATTTTCAGAGCCAGAACCCACTTTAATGATAAACAGTTGCAATATGTTTATGTAAGTCTTGTGTGCTACTGTTGTTACCTGTGGGGTGTGTGTAGTGTTGAAGCACTTCACCTACTCGATTTGACCAAGAAAAAAGATCAAAACAATCAACAACAATAATCTTACCAGAAGATTCCTAACATAACATATTCGCAGGAGTATCTCATCGCTTTCTCTACTTTTATAAATCCTTCCACAGTCAGCGTTGTCACGAGATACTCTCATTATTGCCACCAACATGCACCCTCAATCGCCCTACGAAAGCATAGGGAGGATCTTTCTATTAAAATTCCATGTTTTGCAAAACCTATGCCTACCAAAACTTAATTATATCCAGGATTTGCACTGCGTGAAACTCCTTGTCTCAGAGTGTTTTCCCTATGCTACAATTATTATAACCTCCACCAGTCCAAGCCATTCAGCTTCAAATTCCATCACACTTTGGTAAAGCTACGCCTCGGGGAATAAGTTTGACATCGGCACTTGTCACATCTCTCCATTCGTTGTTTGTTTGTAAAAAAAAAAAAAAATAGCTACCCCACAGACCACCAACAGAGTAGTAAAACATGCAATGGTACAACACGACACAAAACACAATGATAGATTCTACACCTAAAAAACACGAAGGAACAAATAGCAACTTAGTGGTACAAACTACTGCCGTAACACATTGGTACAGCAAACAACACATAGCAGCAAGAGGCCGCCGCTCCTCCGTGTCAATATTAGCAGCAAATTACAGGTGGTGGGGGTCCTGACCCTCCTAGTTAGGTACTAAATCAGATAAGTGGTCGCAGGTTGAGCTGTTCATCTTGTGTGAACATAATGTTTACTTCTTCCCTCAACGCCTGGACTATTGACTACGTGTTGTTAATGATGATATATATTACCTTCTACCTAGCTTATTCGATTTACCTGTATCTAATAATGTTTGTCTTTGCTTACTAATTTCTTGTTATCCTGGTCACCCTAACCTAAACATTTCTTCTGTTTAACTTATTTCTTTATTACTTCGTCTGGTCTTACCAATGAGTGTGTTCCACCTAATTAATTTTTTATGCAGTTAATTTCATGAGACTTTAAGTACTATGTAATGTTGACACAATTTGCTAACTGGTTCTCACAACTAGTATATTATCTTTGATATGAACAAGAGATAACCTTCGTATGCTCGACCGATACTCCTGATGTGATTAACATTATATGAGTCACCGAAGCAGTTATTTCTCAGGTTAGTAAGCTTAGCACATAATATGACGGTCGAATTGGAGTTTGCTACAAGTGTTTCCCAGTAAATGTGTGTGTGTGTGTGTGTTCTTTTTCATTTGTGTGTTTATGCGTTTTTATCTGAGTATATATGTCTTTCTCTACACTTTAGGATGCTTACATGTCCACTTACAAGACTTCTCAGATGATTGTTCTTCATTAGTCTTTGATTTAGAAATGTGTTACTTGTTACATACCAGTAACCTGCTTGTGCTGTATCTGTTGTTGTTATCTACCTGTGTCATACCTACGACTTCTTACTCATTACTAACCTGTATTCTGACAGTCAGTTCTTACCTATGGCTCTATTATTTATACATCCCTGTTACTTTTAAGTGCCACTTACTTGTGTCTTTGGCCATACGAGCAGGGATGAAGGAACAATTCCAGCAATTATTATTGGCAAAATTTAGTTCAGGAGGACCATAGGAAAACAGACTGGGGTGACTGAATGGAGTTAAAATTTGAGTCCTCGGGTGATGCAAACTCTGAGTGAATGGCAATTACAACCCGAAAAAGTTTGAAGCGGGAATCTTGGTCACCAACTTTCAGAGACATTGAATGACATGTGTTTTAATTCTTTTATTTGAGGGCATTCATCTAATGAATGCTATGGAACTATAGAACTATTATTGGTTCCTTCGTTTTACCGTTGAGAATTTAAAGTGTTATGGTTTTACTGTCATTTACGTGGTCGCTGTCTTTTTGTGTGATCTTTGTGGGGGGGTTTAACAATATAATCTCTTATTGTTTTTTTCTGTCACTCATGAAAATAACGTAAATACAATATACATTTACTACTAATAAAAGTAAACACACATTTGATCACAAAACTTAATAGGATTGAGAATCTCATTCTTACGTCAACCATCGAAATTGATTATTTTTTTTAAAAGACTTATATATTGACTGAAGAAGAGCGAGATATATAACAAATCTTTTTCCTAGTGCAAACCAAAGCCGTTAAATAAACTGTACATCACACGGCCAAGACAATTTTCTCACGTTTCAGATCGTCAAATATTAGTTTACGGGCATTAGCCCACCCGGGCATAGGTCACTGGCCCATATCGGGACCTGAGGGGCTAAATATATTAATAATGATAATAATAATAATAATAATAATAATAATAATAATAATAATAATAATAATAATAATAATAATAATAATAATAAATAAATAAATACAAATCTAAAAAAAATAAATTGTCACAATCGACATAAGTATGTTGTGTTGTGTTGTGTTGTCAAAGTGTAAATGAAGCAGAAAATCAGATCAGCAACCTGGAACTTGGTCACAATTTTTATGATGCCATATGGTAGCACGGTCCACCATAAGACAACACATTATGCTTAGAATATCTTCTCTGTTTGATAGCTGCCTACTATCTACTACCTACTGCCTCTTACATGTGCCCTCAGTTGTACGGTACACTACAGGGATTATGGTTGAAATGACAAAATTATAAAGTGTAAATGTAAAAGGGTAAAACAAGTAAGAGGTGGTGGAAATAGTGTTCTTCAGAAGCAACTTTTGGGTGAAGAGGAAAGAAGAGAATCACGGAATATAAAGCCGATAGTATGGATTGATTGAGGAAATGGGAAACGAAATCTAGAAGAAAAAAATATAGTGTTGAATGATAAGAAGGATAGGGAAAAGCCAAGGAATAGGTGCGTGAGATGGATAAAGAACGTACTGATGTGGGGTAGAATGGCTTAGAAAGATAGATAATCATGCTGCCGTGTTATGCAAGGGTGTTGTATTCAGCAATATGGTAATCAGATATATAGAAGAACACCATGAGAGAACGTGTTCAGTGTGGAGGCCACTCTCCACTGTGAAGGGAAATCTAAATGAATAAATTATACCCCAAAGTTGAAGATTAAAGCTGAGATTATGAAGGCATGTGATGTATCCTGTGAGGTGAGGAATGTAGAAAAAGCGTGAGAGATTATATATATATATATATAATATTAACCTTAACATAAATATAGACCAGTGGTGGTAGCTGGAGTAGTGATACTAATGATGGTAGACCAGTGGTGGTAGCAGGAGTGGTGGAACTAATGATGGTAGACCAATGGTGTTATTGGTGACGGTAGACCAATGGTGGTAGCTGGAGTGGTGGTACTGATGATGGTAAACCTGTGGTGATACTGATGATGGTAGACCAGTGGTGGTGGCAGGAGTGGTGGTAGTAATGATGGTAGACCAATGGTGGTATTGGTGATGGTAGACCAGTGGTGGTAACTGGAGTGGTGGTACTGATAATGGTAAACCAGTGGTGTTGGCTGGAGTGGTGCTACTGATGATGGTAGACCACTGGTGGTACTTATAATAATAGACCAGAGTTTTTATTTATTTTTTGGGACCCCCCCCCTCCCCCTACATCCTGTGTAAGGTGAAGCGTTTTTTTTTGTCAAGGGCGTAGAAGCCTGAAGAGTCAATGGTTTTTGTCCTCAAGTTATTGGAAGCTCCAACAACTTTCCCTGAATACGAATTCGCAACTCTCGATTTACAACAGGCACCTACTTTACTGCTAGGTGAACAGGGACCAATGAGGGCTAGGAAGTAAGTCCAAACAACTTTCCACCGTAGCTGCAGTGGTGATACTTATGATGGTAGACCAGTGGTGGTAGCTGGAGTGGTGGTTACTGATGATGATAGACCAGTGGTGGTAGCTGGGTGGTGGTACTGATGATGGTAGAAAAGTGGTGGGAGCTGGGTGGTGGTACTGATAATAATAGACCAGTGGTGGTAGCTGGAGTGGTGGTACTGATGATGGGTAGACCAGTGGTGGAAGCTGGAGTGGTGGTTACTGATGGTGGTAGACCAGTGGTGGAAGCTGGAGTAGTGGTACTGATGATGGTAGACCAGTGGTGGAAGCTGGAGTGGTGGTTACTGATGGTGGCAGACCAGTGGTGGAAGCTGGGGTGGTGGTTACTGATGATGGTAGACCAGTGGTGGGAGCTGGAGTGGTGGTTACTGATGGTGGCAGACCAGTGGTGGAAGCTGGGGTGGTGGTTACTGATGATGGTAGACCAGTGGTGGGAGCTGGAGTGGTGGTTACTGATGGCAGACCAGTGGTGGTAACTGGGTGGTTTACTCATGATGGTAGAGACCAGTGGTGGTAGCTGGAGTGGTGGTTACTCATGATGGTAGACCAGTGGTGGTAGCTGGAGTGGTGGTTACTGATGATGGTAGACCAGTGGTGGTAGCTGGAGTGGTGGTTACTGATGATGGCAAACCAGTGGAGGTAGCTGGGTGGTGGTTACTGATGATGGTAGACCAGTGTTGGTAGCTGGAGTGGTGGTACTTATGATGGTAGACCAGTGGTGGTAGCTGGAGTGGTGGTTACTGATAATGATAGACCAGTGGTGGTAGCTGGAGTGGTGTTACTGATGATGAAGACCAGTGGTGTGCTGGTAGTGGTACTGATGATGGTAGACCAGTAGTGGTACTGATGATGGTAGCCAGTGGTGGTAGCTGGAGTGGGGTTACTGATGATGGTAGACCAGTGGTGGTAGCTGGAGTGGTGGTTACTGATGATGGTAGACCAGTGTTGGTAGCTGGAGTGGTGGTACTTATGATGGTAGACCAGTAGTGGTACTGATGATGGTAGACCAGTGGTGGTATGGGTTGTAGTTACTGATGATGATAGACCAGTGGTGGAAGCTGGGGTGGTGTACTGATGATGGTAGACCAGTGGTTGGAGCTGGAGTGGTGGTTACTGATGATGGCAGACCAGTGGTGGTAACTGGAGTGGTGGTTACTCATGATGGTAGACCAGTGGTGGTAGCTGGAGTGGTGGTTACTCATGATGGTAGACCAGTGGTGGTAGCTGGAGTGGTGGTTACTGATGATGGTAAGCCAGTGGTGGTAGCTGGAGTGGTTAATGATGATGGTACACCAGTGGTGGTAGCTGAGTGGTGGTACTTATGATGGTAGACCAGTAGTGGTACTGATGATGGTAGACCAGTGGTGGTAGCTGGAGTTGTAGTTACTGATGATGATAGACCAGTGGTGGTAGCTGGGTGGTGGTTACTGATAATGATAGACCAGTGGTGGTAGCTGGAGTAGTGGTACTGATGATGGTAGACCAGTAGTGGTACTGATGATGGTAGACCAGTGGTGGTAGCTGGGTGGGGGTTACTGATGATGGTAGACCAGTGGTGGTAGCTGGAGTGGTGGTTACTGATGATGATAGACCAGTGGTGGTAGCTGGAGTAGTGGTACTGATGATGGTAGACCAGTAGTGGTACTGATGATGGTAGGCCAGTGGTGGTAGCTGGAGGGGGTTACTGATGATGGTAGACCAGTGGTGGTAGCTGGAGTGGTGGTTACTGATGATGGTAGACCAGTGTTGGTAGCTGGGTGGTGGTACTTATGATGGTAGACCAGTAGTGGTACTGATGATGGTAGACCAGTGGTGGTAGCTGGAGTTGTAGTTACTGATGATGATAGACCAGTGGTGGAAGCTGGGGTGGTGGTTACTGATGATGGTAGACCAGTGGTTGGAGCTGGAGTGGTGGTTACTGATGATGGCAGACCAGTGGTGGTAACTGGAGTGGTGGTTACTCATGATGGTAGACCAGTGGTGGTAGCTGGAGTGGTGGTTACTCATGATGGTAGACCAGTGGTGGTAGCTGGGGTGGTGGTTACTGATGATGGTAGGCCAGTGGTGGTAGCTGGAGTGGTGGTTAATGATGATGGTACACCAGTGGTGGTAGCTGGAGTGGTGGTTACTGATGATGGTAGACCAGTGGTGGTAGCTGGAGTGGTGGTTACTGATGATGGTAGGCCAGTGGTGGTAGCTAGAGTAGCGGTACTGATGATGGTAGAACAGTAGTGGTACTGATGATGGTAGACCAGTGGTGGTATTTGGAGTAGTGGTTACTGATGATGGTAGACCAGTGGTGGTAGCTGAAGTGGTGGTACTGATGATGGTAGACCAGTGGTGGTTGCTGAAGTGGTGGTACTGATGTTGGTAGACCAGTGGTGGTAGGCTGAGTGGTGGTACTGATGGTGGTAGACCAGTGGTGGTAGCTGGAGTGGTGGTTACTGATGATGGTAGACCAGTGGTGGTAGCTGGAGTGGTGGTACTGATGATGGTAGACCAGTGGTGGTAGGTTGAGTGGTGGTACTGATGATAGTAGACCAGTGGGGGTAGGTTGAGTGGTGGTTACTGATGATGGTAGCCCAGTGGTGGTTGCTGGAGTAGTGGTACTGATGATGATAGACCAGATGGTGTTGGCTGGAGTGGTGGTACAGATGAGGGTAGACCAGTGGTGGTAGCTGGAGTAGTGGTTCTGATGATGGTAGTCCAGTGGTAGTACTGTTGATGGCTAACCAATGGTGGTACTGATGATGGCAATCAGTGGTAGCACTGATGATGCAGAGCAGTGGTGGTAGCTGGAGTGGTGGTACTGATCATGGTAGACCAGTGGTAGAAGCGGAGAAAGTGGTACATTTGATGGTAAAAACCAATTGTTAATGCTGATGATGGTAGACCAGCAGTAGTACTGATGATGGTAGACCGGTGGTGGTAGGCTGAGTGGTGGTACTGATGATAGCAGACCAGATGAAGTTGGCTGGAGTGGTGGTACTGATGATGGTAGACCAGTGGTGGTAGCTGGAGTAGTGGGTTCTGATGATGGTAGTCTAGTGGTAGTACTGATGATGGTAAACCAATGGTGGTACTGATGATGGTAGACCAGTGGTAGCACTGAGCGATGGTAGAGCAGTGGTGAAGCTGGAGTGGTGGTACTGATGATGGTAGACCAGTGGTGGAAGCTGGAGTGGTGGTACTGATGATGGTAGCCAGTGGTGGTACTGATGATGGTACTGCTGATTGTAGACCATTGGTGGTACTGATGATGGTAGACCAGTGGTGGTACTGATGATGGTACTGATAATGGTAGACCATTGGTGGTACTGATGGTTGGTAGACCAGTGGTGGTACTGATGATGGTGCTGATGATGGTAGGCCAGTGGTAGTACTGATGATGGTAGTCCAGTGGTGGTACTGATGATGATAGACCAGTGGTGGTACTGATGATGGTATACCAGTGGTAGTACTGATGATAGTAGACCAGTGGTAGTACTAATGATGGTAGACCAGTGGGGGTAATGATGATGATAGACCAGTGGTGGTACTGATGATGGTAGACCAGTGGTAGTACTGATGATGGTAGACCAGTGGTGGTAATGATGATGATAGACCAGTGGTGGTATTGATGATGGTAGACCAGTGGTGGTACTGATGATGGTAGACCGGTGGTGGTCTACGACGGGACCGAAAGAGGGGAGACAGACGCCTGACCTACCCAAAGGCTTCAAGCTATAGTTACCAGAAAGAAAGCTATCCCAGAAGACCTCGAATTCCTAATCCGTCTCTGCCTAATGAAAGTTGGCTTTCAAGACGGAGAATCTCGGCTCCTCCTATCAAAGTGACTCACTCATTGAAGGCTAAGTGCCAAAGTTGGTTCTGTGACGTGATAATTCTTACCGTCCTACAATTGGAGTCTAAATGGGCGGAGCATTCCCTCAGTGAAATAATTCAACAAAGGTTTGAAATATATGTTGTCTCTTATTTATTCATAAGTGTCTAGGCACACACACACACACACACACACACACACACACACACACACACACAGTGTCTTTGATAATTCCCAAACTTACGGCACTGGCTTGTGACCCGGTAACATAATACTCGCGAAAAAATTTTCTCTGGCCAGAGAAAGCTACTGTGGACCATACTACAAGATGGTGTTATGTAGAGGTGATATAGGTGGTGATGTAGGTGGTGTTATGAAGGTGGTGTTGTATAGGGGTGATGTAGGAGGTGTTATGTAGGGGTGATGTAGGTGGTGTTATGTAGGGTGATGTGGATGGTGTTATGTAGGTGGTGTTATATAGGTTGTGTTATGTAGGGGTGATGTAGGTGGTGTTATGTAGATGGTGTTATGTAGGGGTGATGTAGGTGGTGATGTAGGTGGTGATATAGGTTGTGTTATGTAGGGGTGATGTAGGTGGTGTTATGTAGGGGTGATGTAGGAGGTGTTACGTAGGGGTGTTATGTGTGTGTGTGTGTGTGTGTGTGTGTGTGTGTGTGTAATAATAATAATAATAATAATAATAATAATAATAATAATAATAATAATAATAATAATAATAATAATAATAATAAACGGTTTATTAATAGAGCTGCAGAATGGTAGTAGGTAGTAGGCAGCTACCAAACAGGGAGGTACTACCGCCTGGGAAGATATTGGAAGCATAATGTATTGTCTAATGGTAGACACTGCTGCCATATGGCATCACGAAAATTGTGACCAAGTCCCAGGTTGCTCATCTGACTTTCTGCTTCATTTACACACAATTGCAGGGTCTCAATTGTTTCTCTTGCCATTGACAACACAACATACAAAGATCGTTTCTCAATTTTGATCTTGTTTTTTTTTTATTTATAGTTCTTTATTATTAATATTATTATTAATATTACAGTTACTGTATTATTATCATCATTATTTTATTACTTTATTTTTTTTGTTTTATCATAAATTTTATTTATGAATTATTATGACTATTATTTATTTTTATTATTATAATTATTATTATTAATATTATTATGATTACATTTTCGCCCCCCAGGCCCCAATGTGGGTCAGTGACCTGTGCCCGGGTGGGCTAATCCCCGTAAAAAAAAAAGAAAAAAAAAAGATCAAGAGTTGTTTATTATTTTAACAATAGATGGGATGGTGCTATTCTTATATCAATCAGTGCGGGCTCTTATGGGCTGAATTTTGTTGTTGTGGCGGACTGCGCGAGGTGGGCGGGTGACTGCCGGTGTGTGTGTGTGTGTGTGTGTGTGCACACATGGTGGTGTAATGCATCTCGTGTGGTAGCATTATGTTATTGTTAAGGTGCAAGCAGTGTTTACTTCCTCTCGCTGTCAGTTACCGCCGCTGGCTAGCCCTCGTGGCGAACAGGGAAGCAACTTTTAAAAGTCTTCTCCTGCCAGTGCATAGCCTCTTCACCACCAAGACTCCTCTTGTGTCTCCTCGTGGAAGCACACGGTAACTGGGTGCCTCATGGACCCAGGCTAGACCAGCAGGGGATCTTGTAGTAGCAGTGGGCAACAGAGGAATGGCGCATAGGCCCACTGGCATGTGGATAAGTCCTGGCGCCTACCAATAAATGCCCTGCTGCCTTGCGGATTAACCTTGGTAGGTATAAGACTACGGGAGTAAACACCAAACGAAAACTGTGTGGTGGAGCCCCGCATCAAGCAGACTTGTTTACAGAGCTCCAACAAGACCCCAATGGCGATATAGGAAGAAGAAGTGACCAACATGAGAACCCAATGACTACACCGGCAGAAGAAGGCAATGAATGATGGACAGGCTACTAAGGCAAAACCCAACAAACTGGAATATCAGCAGCCCATTACAACTCTCCCTCTCCCCAGTCGTTGCAACACTTGCACCAATGGATCAACAAAAGGGAGAGCCAAGATGTGTGGTTGAAGTCTGCGCTCCTGCCTCACCACATAAATCAATTCTCGCGCAGCCATCATCCAGCTCATCACACTCATCATCATTAAACCCTTTTACCCCAAAAATCCCTTGGCGACGGACGAGTGGCGACTAGTGCTGGCAGAGATGAGTGCAGGGACGCTCTAGTCACAACTCTGCACGTGGGCAGCACAGATAAAATGGTCGTTTATGCACTGGGATCTAGGCAGCAAAGCAATCCGGTCCTGTTTGTGTTGACTGAGCAGCCCCTTCGAGGAGCCACTCTGCTCACCCCACATGGGGAGGGGCTAGAATAGGTGCTCAAAAAATAGCCTGCCTAAAGAACCAACATGACTGGGCAACCACACCCAGTAAGGTCATCCTTATGCGGTATGAAACACAATTATAATCTCCGATCAAAACAAAAATAACTATACAACCTCTTATGGTCGCTGCGAGGAATGGCAGGACCCTTCTGGATACTGGCACAAATGCACGTCCTGAAAAAGAACTGCCTTTGTGGAAAAGGAGCTGGCTGGATATAACATGGACATAGCAGCCATTAGCGAGTCCCAGCTCCCAGACGAGGGTCGACTCAAAGAACGGAGGTCTGGCTATACCTTCTTCTGGAAGGGTAAGCCTGCTGTGGAGAGAAACCGCATATACTGAGTTGGTTTTGCCATCAGTCAACACATCCTACAAAGGCTAACTGAAATGCCTGTTGGGATCAACGAGTCATGACGCTCAGAGTACCACTGAATCACTCACGTCATGCCTTCTTTATCAGTGCATATGCCCCAACACTGGGTGCAGAGGATGACATTAAGTAGGCCCTTGACAGAGTGCTAACCTTTACCACTAGAGAATATAAGGTTGTGCTCCTTGGTGACTTCAAGGCCAGAGTTGGCACAGATGCTGACAATTGGCAGGGAATCATAGGGAGAAATGGGCTAGGCAAGTCTAATCCCAACGGCCTACTCCTCCTTAGCAAGTGTGCTGCACACACCCTCACTATCACCAATACCTTGTTTAGGCAGGCCGATAAGTTCAACAGTTCGTGGCAACACCCACGATCCAAACACTGGCATCTTATTGACTACATCGTTGTAAGAGAAAGAGATCGCCGAGATGTCCTCATCACCCGAGCAATGCGTGGCTCACATCACTGCGACACTGATCATCGGCTCGTCAGAGCCAAGCTCTCACTTCACGTATCCCCAAAACCGTGAAGGCAACAAGCTTCCAGAAGAGGTTTTAACACTAAGAGTCTGGAGGATCCAGCGGTAACAAATGATTTCAAAGAGCATCTCGAACATGGGCTGATAAACAACCAACAACAAACAACCCAAATCCCAGTGTGGAATGTTCTCAACACTCTCATGACAAACACCAGCAGAGGGAAACTCGGTTAGGTCGAAAGCATACACCAAGAATGGTTTGACGAAAAGATCCGGAACTCATTGTACTTGTCGGTAATAAACGTGCTGATTTACTTGACTGGCAGAACAACTCTCAGTCTATGACCAAAGCAAATACCTTTTGCAGGAAGAAAGAGGCGGCCTAGCGCGAACTTCACAAACTAAAGAACGGCTGGTTTAAAAAATAAGGCATTTGAAATGCAAAAATTTGCAAATCAACACAAGATGCCATCCCTCAGTGACCTCAACAACCAAGCACTAGCAAGGTTTGGCAGTGAACTACTGCATCATCCTCGTCATCGACACCTCCTGCCACCGACAGTCCCCTGCCCACCCCGCGCAGTCCGCCACTACAACAAAATTCTGCCCATAAGAGCACGCACTGATAGATATAAGAATAGCACCATCTCATCTATTGCTAAAATAATAAACAACTCCTGATTTATGTACTGTACAGCCCTGTAAATGTATTCAATGCATATCATTATGTCTAAATCAAATGTAAGTTTGCATATTTTCAGCCACCGACTGCAACTCTATTAATAAACCGTTTATTATTATTACTAGCAGAAACGCCGCCCTCCGGGCTGCTCTTTCGCTAGGCCACGTTAGGACGCCACCCTCCGGGAGGCTCCACATTGTCACACTGTAGTGCATTAGGGTAGACCACATTTTTGGTTTTGCCATTAGGAACAAGTATGTACAGATTTTTGCCAGTTCCCACTCTGGAGCATCCAACATAGAACTGTCCATGAGAGAAGCAAGGAAACACCAAGTTTAGGCCAACCATCTTTAGGGACTGTCCCTGGCTTTTGTAGCTGGTCATGGCAAAGCTCACTTTAACCGGGAACTGAAGTCACATGAACTCAAATGGCAGGTCAGTGGTGATGAGAGGTATCCTTGCCGATGACAACAGAGGGATACTTTTCACATTCTGTCTCAATGTCATAGTTAAATGCTGCTCTTGCAAATGGATGCTACTGTGTATTCTTTCTTAGAATTTTGGATCCCGCAGCTCTCTGTCTATCAGCATTCAAACGAATTTCATGCGTTTGATTATGTTCGTGTGAACGCCTTTCTGCTGTTTGCTGTCTGTCAGCATTAAAACGGGATTCCCTTTCCTGATCTGTTTCCTGTGACAGACTTGCCGCTGTTTGCTCTCTGTCAGCATTATGACAGGATTCCCTTTCCTGATCTGCTTCCTGTGACCGACGTTCCGCTGTTCGCTCTCTGTCAGCATTACGACGGGATTCCCTTTCCTGATCTGTTTCCTGTGACCGACGTTCCGCTGTTCGCTCTCTGTCAGCATTACGACGGGATTCCCTTTCCTGATCTGTTTCCTGTGACCGATTGCCGCTGTTCGCTCTCTCTGAGCATTAGGACGGGATTCCCTTTCCTGATCAGTTTCCAGTGACCGACTGTCCGCTGTTCGCTTTCTGTTCCCATTAAGAAGGGGATTCCCTTTCCTGTTCTGTTTCCTGTGACCGACTTGCCGTTGTTCGCTCTCTGTTACTTTGTAAACGTGCAGCACGTTGTTGCCTTGAACCACTTGATCTTGATTGCTGCTCTCTCAGTGCATCTCTCTGTCTTCTTTCAAGACTTGACAGCCTTGGTCGTTTCTTTGGCGGCATTTTGTTCAGTTAGATTTGATCTTAATTTTTGTTTTCAGCGAGATTACAATCCTTCTTATCCCGGGCAAAGCTGGGAACAAACAGTGGGTCAAGCTAGTAAGCTACGAAACAACGCCCGAACAGCCCCTTGGCCAAGAGTTGCCATGTGCCACCGACGCTCTTTTTTTTATTTATACATAGACGCTCTTTCAGTCATTTAGATAGGAATAGATTTACTAAGGTAGGACGTAACGACATTGATTTTAGTGCTGTGAAATATCGTACGTTTGGCATACCTCGTTAGAATGGACTACCTACCTGCCTACCTACCTTGTTAGATTGGTCAGCCTAGAAAAGTTAGAGATCAAAGAAAAGTAAGCTGTAATGAGAGAGAGCATAAGGATAAAATTAGCTATAATACATGGGATGGGATACGTTTTTTTAACCTCTGTGTAGTGTAAAAGATGGAGGTTAGATGCAGAGAAAAGTAAGCCATAATGAAAGAGAACCTAGGGATCAAAATTGCTGTAAATCATGGGAAGGAATATGACTTTTCTACATATGTTGGGTCGGGTCGGGTTGGGTGTGTCGGATTGGGTTGGTTGGAGTTTTTTTTTGGGATCCCCACATGACACTTGCTATCCATGCCAAGTTTGGTCCAGATTGGTAAAGTAGTTTCCGAGATTCTCGTGCGGACACACAGACAAACAGACAGACTTCTTTGTTTTATATATAGAGATTATTATTTTGGATGCAAGAATTTTTCAATTCCACTAAAACATTTTATGGGCCAATCACTCACGGCAGAGACCCCCTCCGCTCATCCAAAGGTAACTCCCTAATTAAAGATGAAGAAGGTATCCGTCAGCGCTGGAAAGAGCACTACCATTTACTGCTCAACCGAAACACCGATGTGGATGTCCTGGCTACCCAGCAGGTCTCTTAGCATCCAGAGCTGATCCATCTAATTATCCCCCATCCCTGGATGGGGTAACTACTGCCATCAAAAAGATGAAAAATATCATATTCTCAGGGCCTGATGGAATCCCAGCTGAGGTGTATATATCAGGATGACCTTTGCTTATTACCCATATCCACTCTCTCCTGGAGAATATATAGGAAAAGGAGAAAATCACCCAAGCTCTTAAAGACGCCTCCATCTTCAATATTTATAAGAACAAGGGTGACCCGTCAGACTGTGGCAATTACCGCGGGATTTCGCTGCTGTCTGTAACTGACAAGATTATCTTCCAAGTACTCCTAAGCTTCCACCCAGAATCTCAATGTGGCTTTAGACCATTACGTGACATCATTAACATGATCTTTGCTGCCCGCCAGATACAGGAAAAAGGGCAGAGAACAGCGTCATGACCTGTACATTGCATTTATCCACCTAACCAAGGCCTTCGACTCCGTCAACAGGGAAGCCCTCTAGCGGTTTGGCTGCCCACCAAAATTCATCGCCATTGTAAGGCAACTCCACGACGGCATGAACGGCAGTGTCCTGCACAATAGCACCCAGTCTGAGTTCTTCCCCATCCAAACAGCTGTAAAACAAGGATGTGCACTGGCGCCAACTCTCTTTTGCATTTTCTTGGCTGCCTTTCTTACTCGTGTGCCAATTTAGCCTGCTGGGTGGACATAGAGTACCGGATGAAGGATCTTTTCAAAATATGACGACTCCTAGCAGAAACAAACGTGTCGGCAGCTTCCATTACTGAACTTCATTATGCAGACGACCTCACCCTTGTCGCTCACACTGAACGCGACCTACAGGAGATCCTGAACACCTAAGAAGGTGCGTATGCACACTTCGGCCTTGAGGTGAATGTGCATAAGACTCAGAGTCTCTTTCAGCCTACCCCTGGTTCAACCACACCTCCACCATCCATCCAGCTTACTGGTACTACTCTCTCTACTGTTACCCACTTTCAGTATCTCATCTTTCATCTGTCTACCTCCGCTGACATTGACGAAGAGACTCAACATCGGATCGAGTTGTGTTCTGACCTCACTTGGGGAAAGGTCACGGCAGGGTTAGCTCCAGAGGGATAATTATCAGATATGGCCAGTGATATGTGCGGTCTTGGGTATGAGAGTTTGTTGACCAAACTGGAGTGGTCCACTGAAGAATTGGCGAGGGCCAAGTTAGAAATTGAGAGGGCCACGTTGGAGAACCTGAAATTAAGGAAAGAGCTGGCGAAGTTAAAAGGAGAGGCTGGACGAGTAAAGCCAGTGTCTGACGAAAAATCAAACGAGTGGAAAGTCGTGAGTAGTGGGAGGACCAAGCTGGTGGTCAAGAAGCACTCGAAGGATACGACAACAACGACAACAACAGCTAAGTGTACCAACCCGTTCAGTCCCTTGATAGACGAATTGGACGTTAGTACAGTCAGGGGCAGGGATGACAAGGAAGGTATAAAAACTTTAATTGTTGGTGACTCACAGGTAAGGTACATGGACAGGGCCTTTTGTGGTAAAAACAAAAATAGGATGAGGGTGTGTTTGCCAGGAGCTGGGGTGGGGATATAGTTGACAGGATGGACAATATCTTGTCTGGTAATGGGAACAAACCCATTATCTGCCTCAGTGCAGGAGGCAATGATATTGGCCGGTGTAGGAGCGAGGAACTTCTTGATAAGTTCAAGGCAGCCATAGATCGTATTAGGACTAAGGGAGGGATCCCTATCATATGCGGTGTCCTGCCTAGAAGGAGAGTTGGCAGTGAATGGTTGTCAAGGGCAGTTGGTGTTAACGACCGTCTTGACAGATATTGCAAGTCAATATCAGTCCCATTCATTGACAACTGGGACAACTTCTATGGCAGAAGGGACCTTTATGCTAGGGATGGGGTGCACCTGTCTAGGGATGGAGTAGCAACCCTGGCTGGGGCTCTAGAGGGGGCAGTTCAAAAGATATCGAAGTCTTTAAACTGCTAAGAGAACATAGGAGCACGGGGGTGGAGGAGACTGCAGTGGGAGCGGGTAAACAAGGCGAAAGATTACAGGGAAATAGTGTTAGGAATGATGACAAAACTAAATTAGACAGGGAGTTTAAAACTAAACGCGGTAAGGGAAGGACTCAGAACACGACTAACTTAAATGTATACTACGCGAACAGTAGAAGTATGAGAAACAAAATGGATGATATTAAGGCCTTGGTATGTACCGAAGAAATCGATATAATTGCATTCACTGAAACATGGATCAACCTAGACACACGTGAATTACCAGTCGAATACCAAATTGCGGGTTACAAACTGTTCCATACCGATAGGCAGACCAGGAAAGGAGGCGGAGTAGCAATCTATGTTAGGGATAATCTGAAGTGTGAAATAAATAAGGAAATAAAAACTGAGAGGAATACAGAAACAATTTGGATAGAATTAAGCGACGGTCGGGAAAAATTAATCACAGGGGTAATATATAGACCCCCAATCTTGATAGCGTCAATGAGCGACTTATCTGGGATGAAATGCGCAGGGCTTCCATACACAACAAAGTCTGTATAGTAGGCGACTTTAACCTTGGCCAAATAGATTGGACTGTCCTTACGGGTAACTCAGAATCAGAGGATTTTCTCGAGACGATCCAGGACTGTTTCCTAAGTCAACATATAACCGAACCCACACGGGGTAATAATATACTGGATTTAGTTCTGACGAACAGAGAAAACCTCATTAGCAATGTCGAGGTAGGGAACGAACTTGCAAACAGCGATCACAAAGAAATTCGATTCCAGTTAGATTTTCAGGGCAGACGTAAGGAAAATTCCACTAAAGTACCAGATTTCAGAAGGGCAAACTTTGACAGTTTAAAGAGGCAGCTGAGAGAGGGGGTGTCGTGCTTGGCCGTGAACCTGACAGATGACACCGACCTGATAACGAGATCTGAGATTGCCGAGTTCCACGATAATTTAAATAGTGAGTTACTTAATGCACAAAGGCAGAACATACCATACAAAAAACTCAGATCAGACAACAATGACCCTAAATGGATAAATAATTATTTAAAGAACATCATTGGCCAAAGGAAGGCTATAGGTAGAAGGATAAATCGTGGCGAAATTCACCTCCGGGACTATTATAGGGTATTGGCGAGTAGAGTTAAAACCGAGATAAGGAAAGCAAAGAGGAATAATGAGGTAAGGATAGCAAGGGAGGCGAAGACAAACCCCAAAGGATTCTACCAAATGTATCAAACTAAAACACGAGAAAAGATTGGACCAATACGGTCAGACTCCGGCGAGCTCACTGATAACGACGGAGAAATGAGCAATAATTTGAATAAATATTTTTCAACAGTTTTCACCACCGAAAATCTAAAAATGATACCCGAGGCACCGACTCTATTCAGAGATAGTGAAGAAAACAAATTAAGTGAGATAGGAGTGACTAGTAACGATGTTAGTACGCAAATAGACAAACTAAAGCCTAATAAGTCACCTGGTCCCGATGAGATATTTGCCAGAGTATTAAAGGAATGTAAGGAAAGAGCTTAGTATGCCCTTAGCAAAGTTGTTTAACATGTCCTTAAAAACAGGTGTAGTACCAGAATCCTGGAGGATAGCGAATGTAATACCGATTTTCAAGAAGGATAGATCACTATCCTCTAACTACTTAATCAGTCTAACATCAATAGTAGGCAAATTACTGGAAGCAATCATTTCAAACTCTATTCGAAATCACCTGGAGAAGCACCGATTGATCAATGATTCCCAGCATGGCTTCACAAGCGGACGTTCTTGCCTAACTAATCTATTAACATTCTTTTCATCAGTTTTCGAATCGGTGGACGAGGGGCACAATTATGATGTGGTATATCTCGACTTTAGCAAAGCCTTCGACAGAGTCCCCCACGAAAGACTAATTAGAAAGGTAGAAGCTCATGGCATCAAAGGTGACATCCTTAAATGGATTAGGGCGTGGTTACAGGACAGGAAACAGCGAGTGAGCATTAACGGCACTAAGTCCCATTGAAGCAACGTCACAAGTGGAGTTCCCCAAGGCTCAGTACTTGGACCATTATTGTTTATTATATACATAAACGACATAGATATCGGCATAGACAGCAACATAAGTAAATTTGCTGATGACACTAAAATAGGATGTGTTATCAAATCTGACGAGGACTCGGCAAAACTACAGGAAGATCTAAACAAATTTTTCGAATGGTCTGAAAAATGGCAGATGAAATTCAATGTCGACAAATGTAAAGTACTCAGTATAGGAGATGTAAACAGGGAAACCAGATACCAGATGAACAACGATGCCATAGAGAAATCCGACTGAGAGAGAGATTTAGGAGTAATGATAAGTAGGAACCTTAAGCCAAGTAAACAATGTGTTTTTGCTCGTAACAAGGCTAATAAAGTACTTGGGTTCATACAAAGGAGTGTTAGTTACAAGACTAGCGAGGTCATCCTAAAACTGTATCTTGCTCTTGTAAGACCACACCTGGATTACGCAGTTCAGTTCTGGTCACCGTATTACAGAATGGATATAGAATCCTTGGAAAGAATTCAGAGGAGAATGACAAGACTAATCCCGGGCATTAGGAACCTTGAGTATAGAGACAGGTTAAAGCATCTTAATTTGCACTCCCTCGAGAGACGTAGAGCGAGGGGCGACCTGATAGAGGTGTATAAGTGGAAGACAGGGCTAAACAAAGGGGACATTACGAAGGTACTCAAATTATCCAACCAGGAGCGAACTCGTAACAATGGTTTTAAATTAGACAAATTTAGATTTAGGCGTGAAATAAGTAAACACTGGTTTGGAAACAGAGTAGTGGATGAATGGAACAAGTTACCAAATATCATCATTAACTCGAATACGCTGAATTGCTTCAAACATAGGTTGGATGCTCATATGAGCAATAGGGGTTGGGTGTAAACGGGACTGCCCAGTATGGGCCAATAGGCCCGCTGCAGTTTCCTCCATTCTTATGTTCTTATGTTCTTAGATGTGCATCTCAAGCCTTTGGCAGACTACAAAACCGTGTCTTCAGCTGTAGGGAGCTGAAAGTATCTACAAAGTTACACGTATATCGAGCTGTGGTCCTCCCTTCCCTGCTATATGGCAGTGAGACATGAGTTACATACAGGAGGCACCTCAAGGCACTTGAAAACTTTCACAAGCGTAGTTTACGTTCTATCCTCCGAGTTCGCTGGGAAGAAAAGAGAACAAATGCCAGTATTCTCGCTGACACCAACTGTAGGAGCATCGAGGCTACCATTATCCATGAACAACTACGTCGGACTGGCCATGTTACCAGCATGGACGACAGTAAACTACCAAAGCAACTACTTTACAGTCATCTAACGAATAGTAAACATACGCTGACGGGCAACTAAAAAGGTATAAGGATAGTCTTAAAATGTTTTTTAAAAAGCGTCAAATCGACCCCCTCACCTGGGAGACGATCACTCCACTCCGTAACGCTTGGAGGATCACCAGAAGAGAATTAAACCGACTGCAAACCGAGACAGACATGCGCCAGCGCCGGAAAGACGCTGCCACCGCCCCTCCCGCACTAGATGGAGCCATCCACAAGTGCAATTTCTGTGAATGACTCTGCCGGTCCCGTATAGGCCTCTTCAGTCACCTTAAAATTCATCAACGAAGGTGACATCCTTAATAACTCATATATTTGTTTCGTAGCTGGATGATCGTCATGCTAGATTCCGAGTGACAGCAAAGTAGTAGTACGTAGGGGTGTTATAGGTGTTGTTTGTAGGGATGATGTAGGTGGTGTCATGTAGGGGTGATATAGGTGGTGTTATGTCGGGGTGATGTACTGTAGGTGGTGTTATGTAGGGGTGATTTAGGTGCTGTTATGTAGGGGTCATGTACTGTAGGTGGTGTTATGTAGGGGTGATTTAGGTGGTGTTATGTCAGGGTGATGTACTGTAGGTGGTGTTATGTAGGGGTGATTTAGGTGCTGTTATGTATGGGTGATCTAGAGGTGTTATGGAGGGGTGATGTAGGTGGTGCTATGTAGGTGGTGTTTTGTGGGATGCTGTAGGTGGTGTTATGTAGCTGTGATGTAGGTGGTGCTATATAGGGGTGATGTAGGATGTGTTATGTTGGGGTTATGTAGGCGGTGTTATATAGGGGTGATGTAGGTGGTGTTATGTAGGGGGTGATGTAGGCGGTGTTATGTAGGGGTGGGGGAGGCCTGTGGTGTAATTGCCAGCATCCTCGCCACGCAAACGAACGGACCTGAGTTCTATCCTCGGGCAGGTTAAGCTATGGGCAAGTTTCTTTACGCCATTTGTCTCTGTCTATCCAACAGTAATTGGGAACCTGGATGTTAATCAATTTGCGGATCTTATTCCGGGGTAATGGTTAGCCAGTGCAGATGGCGAGTTGTCCGGTCTTTTCGGACTATTTCTTGACACCGGGTCATGCAGCTCGTTAATTTAGGGTGTGGTTGTTGTGTTGGCGACAGCTTCTCCACCTTAAACAAATTCACGTGTAGGTGGCCCTTGGGCCGGCCACCCTCGACTTCGAGGGCTTCCATTATTTATTATGTAGGGGTGGTGCTAAGTAGGTGGAGTTATGTAGGGATTAACGTAGGTGAAGTTATGTAGGGGGTGATGTAGGTGGAGTTATGTAGGGGGTGATGTAGGCGGTGTTATGTTGGGGTGATGTAGGTGGAGTTATGTAGGGGGTGATGTAGGCGGTGTTATGTAAGGGTGATGTAGGTGGTTTCAGGTTACGATTGTGTCAGGGTGAATACATGTGTGTGTGTGTGTGTGTGTGTGTGTGTGTGTGTGTGTGTGTGTGTGAAACCTCAGCTAAACCACAATTGAAAACATTACAGAGCAAGTCCTAATAGTTCACTAAGAGCACAGTTACTACGGGGGTCATTACCCCTTTAATTAACTTTTAACCTAAATTCTTTACCTCAGGAGATATGGGCTTTGTATTACCCACAGAAAAATAAGGTAGGAGGCGTGGGAGCGTGTCTGCCCATAATAATGTATGATAAGACACATGGGTTATGTCCTCTCCACAGTATTGTACGAGTATATCAAGAGACGCTAACTGTACTCTACGCACAGTATTATATAGCAAGAAACACGAGCTGTGTCCTGTGCACAGTATTAATTTAGCAAGAAAAGTGGGCTGTATCCTATGCACAGTATTGTATAGCAAGAGATGTTGGCTGTACTCTACGCACAGTATTACATAGCAAAAAACACGAGCTGTGTCCTGTGCACAGTACTGTATTGGTATAGCATGAGAAGTGGGCTGTGTCCCGTGCACAATATTGTATAGCAAGAGACGTGGACTGTTTACTGTGCACAACATATTACATATGGCAGACGAAATTGGTTGTGTCTGCTGAATTTTGAACGCTTGAGGAAATAGATCTTTTTTAATCAAGGGAAGTGAGGACTAAAGAAAAGCGAAGGAATGCGGAACGAAGATGTTTCAAAGAACTGCGTCCTACTCATGGTGCATAGAGACGAACTGACGCGGCCGTTAATGGATCTGCAATCCCCTCTCTTTGTCTATGTCTACTTGTCTCCCTTTAAAGTGAGATAAAAAAAAACATGTGAAGTATTGAAACAAGTCAATTGAAGCGAACAATGAATGTATACTGTATACTTAATATTAGTAATAACAATCACTAAAAATATATATTATTTTATGGTGTTTACTAATTCATACATATATTCCTGACCCTCACCACCAAGACGATGGTAATCAAGATCTTCGTTGAACGAGTGAAAAGAATAATGAGGATCCCGGTTAACAAGTTTATGATAATCTTGACCCACTTAAGGTGGTGATTAGCCAAGATCCTGGTTTAAGAGGGTGTTTACCAAAATTCAGAGTCAACCACGTTCACCACAATAAAGATCTTGGTCGAGTGGGAGTCAGATAAGCAAGAGAGTATCCCATTGATAATGACCCCATCCAGTATAATCACCGACACACAGAAATAACTTACCAATTTGAGTAACAAAATTATCCTAGTTTTCTTCCCCACCTTTATATTGTAACTGTGTCTTTTTTGATAAGGTACATTAATCGTTGTATTGTTTCTGCATCTTGCACTAAAGTCCTCCTTCTTTTCCTCCTCATCATCAGCTCATTCCCATAGCAGAAGTGACTCTGGGAATGAGGTGAGAAATTTTACTTACGATTCACCAGTGACATGGAACCAATCACCACGGCAACTAATGTTTCACAAACAACTGACCTTTCTCCTATTCTATGCATATATTGATATCGTGGTCCCCTCCCCGATTCAATATTTATCCGTCAAAAGGAGACGTTACTAATAACAGGTTATTAGCCAAATTCCTATGCAATCATTCCTTTAACCCAAATATACTCACTCTTATCCATCATGATTTTTCAACTGCTATAAAAACCCAGGTAAAGCCAGTCTGTTAAGCTCAATGTTTGCCCAAAATTCAGCTCTTGGTCCTGGTAATAAGGTCCCCCAAGAACTAAATTTTTCTAGTCCTATTCCATCACCTAAATTTTATGTCTGTCTTCATTTGTCTTCACTTTAGACCCAAACAAAGCACCAGACCAAATACTATCGCACCCAAAATATCCCAAATGTCCAAGAATATTAATGCATCCTGTTCCTCCTCCTCCTCATATCATAGCTCTCAACTCATTCAAGATCCATATTTTTACTATTACTAGTAACTTCTCCTTCCACGTTGAAAACCGCTTCTCGTCAGGTCAGCGAAATTAAGCAACGTTGGGTTTGGTTATTATTTGGATGGGTGACCGCCTAGGAACACCAGATGCTGTTGGCATTATATTTTTGACGACCTGTGGTGTAATAGTCAGCATGCTTGTCTCGCAAGTGAGCGGACCCGTGTTCGATCCCAGGGCCGGGTGAAACTATGGGCAAGTTTTTTTACACCATTTGCTTCTGTCTACCCAGCAGTAATTCGGAACCTGGATGTTAATCGATTTGCGGATCATGTTCCGGGGTAATGGTTAGCCATTGCAGTTGACGAGTTGTCCGGTCTTCTCGGACTATTCCTCAACACTGGCTGTTGTGTTATGCGACAGCTTCTATACCTTAAACAAATTCACGCCTAGGTGACCCTAGGGCCGGCCATCCTCATTACACGAGGGGCAGCCGGTTTTTTTTTTTTTAATGAATGTATACAAAAACCTAGGTTTTTTTCTGGGTCGTATCCATATTTTATGCTGGAGTGGTATTATATCGTTTTACATGTCGCTGTTAGACAAATACAATCTAACCTATATATCACATCGACAACCATTCCCTCACTCCTTCCATTTTTCCTCTTCCAATTAAAATCGACAATTTACCTTTATATCTTTTATCACTGTCAGAGCACTGATGAAAATCTCTCCGTCATGGATGTAACACGTGTCGCTCTTTATCATGTCACCATTACTCTATTGATGTTCTCCTTCGCTATGTTTTACCATCATGAATCTCGTGTGTTTCTTGCATTTTTCATTTATGGAATTCCTGCACTCTTATATCACTCCCTCCACCTATAGTTTTAATTCACCATTTTTCGCACTATAAATCCAACATTTTCCTTTCCCTCATCCTTGGTGTCCTACTGTAGGTAAGTCTAGTGGACAGTTGGTTAGTTGTCTCGGCCTTCAGAGTCTCATGAGTCCCTTCTTGTCTAAAAGAGTTGAAAAAATTCTTATTATTTTCTTTCGTAGCGTTAGCACCAATGCATATTGGAAACACCATTACATGATAAGAGTACCATTGCATGTGAGTTCCATTACGTGTGATTACTATTTTTGTGAGTACCATTATGTGTGAGTACCATTACGTGTGAGCACCATTACGTGCGAGCAACATCATATGTAAGTACCATAACGTGTTTAACAACATCACAGATAGCATCAGCGGACTCCTCGTTACATGATATATGACGTCCGAGAGTGACAGACCACACACAACCTTCTTATTCGATAGTGACACTCCGATCTTCTCCATTACATAGCCATCAACAACACTTCACAGCCATCCTCTCCCTCACTTAGCCATCAGCAATACTTCACAGCCACCTTCTCCCTTACTTAGCCATCATCAACAATTCACAGCCACCTTCTCCCTTACTTAATCATCACCCTCACCCTCTTCCTCACTTTACAATGAAAATACCTCCTTGACCTGACCCAATAATCAACGTTCCTCGGGTTTATTTAAGAATTTCAGTGTCTAACATATCTTCATCACTTCATTCAATATGGCTACGCTTGTTTCCCGCTGTACCCGTTAACTATAAATCGCCATTAATTTCTATCCGAAGTCAAGATTCCACAAGACGCCAATCCGCAAATGGAATTGAAAGTAGATTCAAAAGACTCGTGGGTAGTTTGGCACAGCAAAGTAAATACTAAGCCTCCGGTACACAGGGAGGCAGAGCACTCGGCTGCCTTCAATTCTCCAGAAGTGAAGGTCGACTAGGGTTGACCTCAGAAGACGAGGGCTGTATTCACTAGGTCACCACCTAATTAATACAACAGAGACTTATGACGAAATTGCAGTCGCGTTCTAAGATACTTGTGTTATATAAATCAAAAGGTTTAATTTTCACAAGTGTACCTCAAATGGGTAGATATTAAGATATTCAACAAAACGTTTCCCAACCCCACTACGGATAGCAAGGTTGCTATTGTTTCATCTAGGTTTAACGTTGGAGTATCTTGTGGTGGTGGATAATCTAAGAAAATGATGAATAAAGGAAAACCAAATGTCAAAGTTGGTTGCTTTAAAAATGCCAAAAGGAATAAATATCATTATTTCATTTGGAATCGCTTCCTCTCCTAAGAGTCTCTTGTTTACGTCAGTGGCACCCCGAATCCACCCAGCTGTGAAAGGGTACCTAACATCCCATTTGGTGAAGTAAAGGCGGTCCAGACCAGTGACGACCACACTGCCTCCTTGTTTATTAAAATAATTCTTAGTTTACAGTGTATTATATCTGCAACGCCGCTGAAGTACCATCAGGCTCTCTTACTGTATTTGCATGGAGTTATATTAGTAGGCTTACGAACACCAGGAAAAATAAAACTAATGCAATAAATACAAATCAATACCGAAAAAATACATCTTGGCTGAGTTCTCTTAAATTGCATATAATCATCTGACTCCGTAAGAAAAGAGTCTAAAAGAGATGCATTTTCACATTGTTACAAATCAAGAGCAAGGTGCGTTATCTTGCTGCCTTTTAGACCGTTTCAAAAATTTCTGCACTGGTTCAGCTCTTAAGACAAAGGAGAACGAATTTACAACTGTTTCATTCTGTACTCTCTTCCTATTGATTAGGGGGAAGAGCAGGAGGAGCATCAGCAACAACGTGTAAACAAACGAACAGCGAATCTCAAAGATGAAATACTACAAGAAAATAATTATTGCTCTGGATTTATTTGATGAAGCCGTTTATTAAAAGTGTTGTGCTACAAAAAAGCCTCCCCTGATTAGGTAAAATAGTAGTGTTGTTGCTTTAGGTATTTCAGGTTATGTCAAGTTATTCCCATTTTCTAATCATTTGTACAGAAAACACTCAAAGAAAAAAATAATTACCCAATTATCTGCTTTGCAAACTCCAAACACAAGTCCTCCTTATTTGATTTTAACAGTTTATTTGCTAGTAAACTAAACTGCTTCATGATATTTGACGCTGAAATTACGATTCATACGATCAACTGGATGAATATTTTCAGTTTAATTCATAAATAAACTTCTAGAGGTCTTAGAAGAAATATAATAGGCATTAATGAAAGAGATATTAAAATTATAAAACTCTTTACTGACAACAGGAGTCTGCAGTGTTACTAAATAATGAATTTACAATTTGATTCACAGTTACACAGGGAGTAAGACAAGGCTCTGTCTAACTCCAGCATTGTTATAATATATATATTCCGAATTCCTAATGAGAGAAGTTATAAGTGACAATGAAGCAATAAACAGATAGTAAAGATGCCTTACAAAAATGGTTAACATATTAGTATAAAAAATTAAAATATGGGTTAAGAGATAATCTTAAAATAAAATTATGGTAAGTAACAGGGAACTTAAACAAGTGGAAAATTTTGTGTATTTGGGAAGTAACATTAACTGTGATGGTAGATGTGTGAGATAAATCATAACAAGAATAGATCAAGCAAAACTAGCATTTACTAATCTGAAACACCTAATGAAAAGGGACATGAATTTCAATTTTAGAAAAAGGTTGATGAAAGACTAGATATGACAATGGCTGTTGTTTGGGTCAGAAGCATAGACACTTTCAGCAGACACCAGAAAGAGGTTGGAGCCCTTTTAAATGTGGTGTTATAGGCGAATTATAAAAATAAATTACACTGACAGGAAAGCAAATTAAGAAGCACTAAGGTTAGCACAACCTTCGAGAGAAAAACTTGAAATGTGCAGAAAAGGAAAATGAGATACTTTGGTTATATAATTTGGAATGAGGGGATAATAACATAAATATTATTGGAAAAAGTTGAGGGTAGGAGGGCCAAGGGAAGGCAGAGACTGGGCGCATAAATGAAATATTGGAGGATTGGTAAAAATAGCCCCAAGACGTTTAGAGTGAAGGACTGTGGTCCCCAACCCTCAGATATGAGGACGGTACTCTGATTGATTGAACTATCCTATATTGTTTTTAATAATAATTCATAAAAGCTCTTAATACACTGATCACATCATTTGGACAGTTATTTTAGGCTGATGTTGATACTGGTCACGGGTAGCTCCATCATTTTCTCTCCCACGCATGGACAGCACACACCGGTCCAAATGGGACGAACTTTCAAGCTGGTCCTGGTTAGACCGGTAAAGACATGTGAAATTGTGTTGTGGGAGAATGCTGCGATGTCGGTTTGCATTTATTGAGACCGGTAAGAGTGTCATAGGAAAACGTTGCTCACGTTTTGGGACTAACCTATTTTGATCTTATTTGCTGGCTACAACAAATGATAAAGAGTTTAGTATTTTGCGATTTCCTGAAATTTAGCATGGGGCACAATGATCGTGTGGCTCCTGACCTACTGTCTACTGTACAAAACTTTATAGGTAGGGAGGTAAATAGAGGTAGAGAACATTACCAGCCACACTGTTTTCTTGTGTATGTAAGGTTAAGTCTTCGGGGTGCTGTATCTACGTGGCCTGTGGAACCCACTTTCACTTCTCAACACCTAGTAATATTCTTTGCTAAATTCTACACATTCCACAATTATTTAGTACATAGCAAGCCCACTGAGTTAAATTATTGCTAAGTACAGCTCAAGTCTTGATATATATATATATATATATATATATATATATATATATATATATATATATATATATATATATATATATATATATATATATATATATATATATATATATATATATATGCTGTTAATTAATCGCAAGGAAAGACTAAGGAGAAGAACAAAACAAGGTGTATATATACAGAGGAGGGCGAGATCAGGTCCACAATGGTCAGGTATTGGGTAATGACCCCACTAATCTTTAAAAAGCACCGCAACGGTCGGTAGTCAGGTCAGAGGGTAAGGTGACCCAACCTTCTCACCTGGTTACAAATCTTCTTAATTACAAAATTGTCCAGTTTGTACATGCCATTACTCAAATTCATGTTGACTGCTTCGGTATGTTTAATGAGACTAGATTCTATAATGTTCCTACTGTCAATTGAATTACAAGGTAATATTGAGGAGGCATTATCCCAGTCAATGCAATGCTTATTATCCCTCAGATGAACAAACAGAGCATTGGATTCCTGGCCTGTCCTAACACTATATTTATGTTGTTTAAGTCTAGTTACAAGATCTTTACCTGTCTGGCCTAAGTAAAACATATTACATTCCTTGCAAGGAACTTTATAAATGCAACCAATTGTGTTGTTGGGGGAGTTCTTGATTAACATTTGTTTAACAGTGCATGAGTTTTTAAATGCCACATTGACGTTCCAGGTTTTTAGTTGTAAAGGAATTTGAGAGAAATTTTTGTGAAATGGTAATACTAAGAGATTCTTATGGTCATGGGTGGGCTTGGGATCAGTTCTATAAAAAGATTTCTTAGTAATGTTCAGGCATTTGTCTATGAAAGATCTAGGGTATTTAAGGTTTGAGCCAATATTATAGATATATTTATATTCCTCATCAATGAATTCCGGGCTGCAAATTCTCAAAGCACGTAAAAACATTGTTGAAAATACTGACTGTTTGACTCTATTATGGTGGGCAGAATAATAATGAATGTATGAACACACATTAGTAGGTTTTGTATAAATACTGAACTTAAAGGTGTTACCTATTCTGTGTATCAGACAGTCTAGGAATGACAATTTACAGTCATGCTCTAATTCTACAGTGAATTTGATCGAGGGGGCTAAGTTATAAAGTTGTGGCAGGAAAGCTTTTAGGTCCTCATTATTTGGCCAGAGACATAATACATCATCTACATATCTAAACCAGACTGCTGAAGGTGGTAAAATATTACTTAATAGTTTCTTTTCAAAGAATTCCATATATAGGTTGCTTAATACAGGTGAGAGTGGATTACCCATTGCCATACCAAATTTTTGAGAATAATATTCTCCATTGAATTCAAATTTACAATCCTTAATACATAGTTTGATGAGTTCGATGAAGTCGTCTTTCAAGACGGGCAATAAAATATTATCCAGGGAATCTACGAGGAACTCTAGTAAATCATCAACTGGGACCTTTGTAAAGAGTGATGTTACATCTGTCCGTTAGCTCAGTGGTAGAGCGTCAGTAATTCTGATAATTATCACACACTGAAGGTCGCAGGTTCGAGTCCTGTATGGGCTGCAAGCTTTTCAGTTGACCTCTGACCCAGCTTGGAGAAGGTCGTGCCCGATCGCGCTCCCGTTAGAGACCAAGGAAGATGGCCGCTTTGGATCGTTGTGTCGTGGGGGAAGAGGAGGGGAGTGTGGGGAAAGACGACCTCCTTGCCGCGCTGTTAAGGCAGCTGGGGCAGTTGAGGAGTGAGGTTGACACTCTAAAGGGGGAAAATGAAGCCCTCAGGACGGAACTCCTTCAGGTAGGTGTCCTGCCTAGCAGGACACCTGCGAAGGAGGAGCAGGCGTGGAGAGTGGTTGTCTCCAAGGGGACTAGGGTCAGGCTTAGGAAAGCTGACCAGGGTGTGGAGTGCAGTAACCCTTACCAGGTGCTGCAGGAAGCTGGAGAGGAAGAGAAGAGGCAGGACGGTATGGATCAAGGAGAGGAAAGGGCAGTTGTACAAACCCTGCCCACAGGTAAGGTCGTGGTAGTTGGTGACAGCCAGGTGAGGTTTATGGATAGGGCTTTTTGTGCGAGAGATAGGAAACGTAGGACTAGGGTGTGTTTTCCTGGGGCTGGGATAGGGCATGTAGCCGAGAGGTTAGACAGAGTTTTGTCAGGGGAGGGTACCAATCCAGTAGTGTGTCTTAGTGTGGGAGGAAACGACATAGGTAAGGTTAGGAGTGAGGAACTTTTCAAGAGGTATAGGGAGGCGCTGGGGAAGATTAGAGATAGGGGAGGGATCCCGATAGTATGTGGTGTCTTGCCTAGAAGAGGGGTTGGTCGTGAATGGCTGTCCAGGGCAATTGCTATTAATTGCCGACTGGAAAAACATTGTGCAAACAATGGTTGGGCATTCATTGATAACTGGCAACGATTCTATGGCAACGACTACCTGTACTGTCGCGACGGAGTACACTTGTCTCGTGAGGGGGTAAAGACGTTGTCTGCATCCCTGGAGCGTGAAATTGTCACTCCGAAGGGGGGGTTTCGCCAGTAGAGAGGGGTCGGGGAAAGTGGGAATAAAAAAACAAGCAGGTCCTGGAAAGTAAAATTAGTTGCTCAGGACAAGGGGTAAAACAGGACCAGGGAAGAGTAGGTTTAAATGTATACTATACAAACAGTAGGAGCGTAAGAAATAAAATAGACTTGCTGAGAGCGGTTGTATGTACCGAGAATGTAGACGTCATAGCAATCACCGAAACTTGGATGAATCTGGCGAGCAAAATTTTTTTTATCAGAGTACCACATAGAAGGGTACAACCTTTTCCACAAGGACAGGGAAGGTAGGAAGGGGGGAGGGGTCGCACTCTTCGTCAAGGATACATTAAAATGATGTACTAATAATTCAATAAAGCGTGAAATAGGAACCGAGTCTGTGTGGGTAGAAATCACGGAAGGAAGAGAAAAACTAATTATGGGAGTGATTTACAGGCCCCCAAGTCTTAGCAAAGAAGCAGCTCAGCCCATATGGCAGGAAATGAGTAGGGCAGCAAAATATAACAACCTATGCATTATGGGGGATTTCAACTTCAGAAATATTGACTGGGACAACATTGTAGCCGACTATGAATCTGAAGACTTCCTAGACGCAGTACAGGACAATTTTTTGAAACAACTAATTACAGAACCTACTAGAGGTGACAATATATTGGACCTAGTATTAACAAATAAAGAAAATATTATCAGAGATATCACAATAGGGGAAGAACTAGGTAACAGTGATCACAGAGAAATCAGGTTCACCCTAAATTGGGAAACGAAAAACAATGACAATATGGTCAGAGTCCCAAACTTTCGGTTGGCGGATTATCAGGGGTTAAGAAGGTACCTAGGTGAGGTCACCTGGGAACAGTCACGTCAGTTCCCAGTAGGAAGTGGTGAGGTCATAGATGACACAACAATTGATCATGACTATAATATATTCACCAGTAACTACATAAAGCACAAGAAGAAAATATACCATACAGAAAAATTAGGTCAAATAAGAATGAGCCAAGGTGGATGACCAGAAAACTTAAACATGACATAGGAATAAAGAAAGGAATATATAAGAAATTAAAGGGAGGGGAGGAGCAGCTCAGAAACAGGTATAATGAACTATCTAGGAATGTTAAGAAAAATGTAAGGAAAGCAAAGAGAGACTATGAAATCAAAATAGCAAGAGAATCCAAGGCGAATCCCAAGGGATTTTTCCAGGTATATATTTCAAAGGTCAAGGACAAAGTTGGGCCTTTAAAGTCAGGGAGGGGAGAATTGATAAATGGCAGTGAAGAAATAAGCAAAGCATTAAACAGCTACTTCATATCAGTTTTCACAGAAGAAATTTACGATGAAATTCCGGAGGTGGAACTGATATTTAAGGGAAAGGAAGAAGAGAAATTAAAGAATATCACCATCAGAAAAGAGGATGTTCTTAAGAAGATAAATAAACTAAAGAACACAAAATCCCCAGGGCCTGATGAAATTTTTCCTCGAGTCTTAAAAGAGTGTAGGGAACAGATTAGCGGACCCCTCGTAAATTTATTTACAAAATCATTAGACACTGGAGTTGTGCCAGAGTTGTGGAAACAGGCGAATGTAGTACCCATATTTAAAAAGGGAGACAGAGCATTAGCGTCAAATTACCGGCCGATCAGTTTGACGTCAGTAGTGGGGAAATTTCTTGAATCAATTATAGCAGATAGCATCCGATCGCATCTAGAGAAAAGCAAATTAATCTACGACTCTCAACATGGGTTTACAAAGGGAAAATCTTGTCTGACAAATCTGCTAACGTTTTTTAGGAAAGTCTTCGAGGTAGTAGATAATGACGAAAATTACGATGTTATTTACTTAGACTTTAGCAAAGCATTTGACAGAGTACCGCATCAGAGGCTTCTGAGAAAAATTAAGGCTCATGGTATCGAGGGGAAAGTTTTAAATTGGATAAAATCATGGCTCACCGATAGAACGCAGAGGGTCAGCGTAGATGGTGTTAAATCTGAGTGGGGCCGTGTAACCAGTGGGGTTCCCCAGGGGTCAGTACTAGGCCCACTCTTGTTCATAATCTACATAAACGATTTAGATACTGGGATCAGCAGTGACATAAGCAAGTTTGCGGATGACACCAAAATAGGGCGGCAAATTAATTCAGGGCAGGATGCAAATGCATTACAGGAGGATCTAAATAAACTGCAGGGGTGGTCTGAAAAATGGCAAATGAAATTCAACACCAGCAAGTGCAGCGTACTTAATATTGGAAGAACAAATACTTATAATGTATACAGCCTGAACAACATCAACCTCGAGAAGTCGACTTGTGAAAGAGACCTAGGGGTACTTGTAAGCCCGGACCTACGGCCTAGAAAACAGTGGGTTAATGTTCGAAATAAGGCAAACAGGGTATTGGGTTTTATATCTAGAAGTGTAAGTAACAAGAGTGCAGAGGTCTTATTGCAACTATATCTTGCGCTAGTTAGGCCGCACCTCGATTATGCGGTTCAGTTCTGGTGCCCCTATTATAGAATGGATATAAATTCACTAGAGTCGGTGCAGCGAAGAATGACGAAAATGATTCCGGGACTTAGAAACCTTCCATATCAGGATAGGTTAAAGAAACTTAACTTGCATTCCCTAGAAAGACGAAGAGTGCGGGGAGATATGATAGAAGTATTTAAGTGGGTGAAAGGAATCAATAAAGGGGATATAGATAAAGTTCTTATAATATCCGAGCAGGATAGGACTCGGAGCAACGGATTCAAGTTGGATAAGTTTAGGTTTAGGAGGGAGATAGGAAGAAACTGGTTTGCCAACTAGGGGATTTAGTAAAGAAACTAACCACCTTGTTTTGTACTTCTCCTTAGTCTGTACTCACCCCTGAAGATGTGAATTACACGAAAGCGCTAGGGTTTCTTTTTTAAGGCTTATATATTATTTAATTCTACACGTCTTATTCTTTGCAACGGCAGTGACCATCTCCACATGGTATACTGCGCTCATGTGAAAAAGGGTGTACCACAGTCATTTAATAATAACTACAGTACATTTAGTTTAAATAAGTTGGCCCATCAAGAACCAAACGCACACTTCGTCCTTACCTTTCTTTAATTTTAAATAATCGTGTTTTTTTTTTCTTAATCTGTTCAGTCACTTTTTCCATGGTCAGGGTACCAATAAAATCGATCTTTCATTTCCCCTTGTTTTAGTCTCAGATGCAACACACGTCACTGTTTATCATGTCACCCATGCTCTGTGAAAAATCTTTTTAATTGAATTTAATCATAATAGTATTCACTTCCTATATTCATGGCAATTCTCATTTATGGCTCCCTGCCTTCTTATATCTTTCCACCCAAAAACAACTTTGGAGGAATTATAAGATTTTTGTCCTTAACAATAAAATCAATGAACTCAGCGTATCCGGCTTCCTACTTTAAATTTGGCTGGTGTCACTGTACTGTAAATGATACTTGGCCTAATAAAAATTTATGACTGATTTCTATTTGTCTACGTCACAAATATGTGCATCACAATCCACATCACCAATAAATGTATCAGAACTTGTTTATTAGGTGGCGTGATCAAGTGTCCATGTCACCACCAGATGTACCACAGCACTTACTCTTGTAAGTGCAGGTGACCGGATGTCCACATCGTCAACAGGTGCGCCACAACTCACCTGTTGAGGGAAAAGGATAATCATTAACATGAATTGGTACGTTCAATGTACATTGTCGTCCCCATACCATGTCAAGCCATAATCAAAATATGAGTAAAAAAAATAACTAGGACAAAAACCAAAGTAATCGGTCACTATTATGTCCAAATTGAGCTTCCTAACTGAAAAAGTGCCTGGGATATCGACCGGACTAGAATTAAAACAAATAAACAAGCTAACAGAGCAACCACTGTGTATCTCACTTTCGGAGCTCATATTCTCGGACCAAGCGCTTCGTATGGTATCTGGAGACGGAACGGGGTAGGGGATCATATGTGCAACAAATTCAGTTATTGTTAACTCAGCTCTGCGTCAGCAAATATTGCGATAAACTTAATTCATCAAAGTATCTTACTGTATTATGCATATCTTATTTTGATTATCAACAAGAAAAAAGATGAGCAAAAGGGTGTCGGGGTTCTTTGTATTTACATTGATAGTGCTGTTACTGACGGCGGCTCTCTACTGCACAGCTGAGCAATTTAAAGCTTCCTTTTACCCTTCCTTACCACATTTTCCTGATGTTCCTGAATATCCCTTCCTAGCTCCTTCCAATTACCGTTTACACTCGCCTCCTATCTCCCTCCATTGCCGTCTCTAACACCCCACCCTATCGCCCCACCCCCACCCCTTTCATCTGCCCTTCCCCTTATTCCCTGTTTTGTCCCTCATCATCCAGAACTAACCCACCTCAGCGATCATCCACCCCGAGATGAAGTAAATACTACCACCAAGCAGAAGAAAAATAACAAAACCACAAGGCCAGATTGAATCCCAGCTGAGGTGTATAAAGCAGGAGGACCTCTGCTGACCAGCCATCTCCACTGTCTCCTGGAGAATATATGGGAGAAGGAGGAAATGCGTCGTCATTATTTATAAGAACAAGGGAGACCGGTTAGAATGTGGAAACTACCTCAGGTTCTCGCTGTTGTCTGTAGCTGGCAAGCTTATCGCCCGAGTCCTCCTAAAAAGACTTCTTCCTGAGGCAAAAAACAATTTCCCAGTATCTCAATGTGGGTTTAGACCATCACGTGGCACCCCTGACATGATCTTTGCTGCCCGCCAGATGCAGGAAAAGTCCAGAAAACAGCGTCGTGACCTGTACATGACCTTCATCGACCTTACTAAGACATTCGACTCCGTCAACAGGGAAGCCCTCTGGCAGACTCTCAGTCGTTTATGCTGCCCATCAAAATTCATCAGCATAGTCAGGGAACTCCACAATGGCACGAACGGCAGTGTCCTGCACAATGACACCCAGTTTGAGTTCTTCTCCATCCAAAAAGGGGTAAAACAAGGATGTGTACTGGCACCAAATCTCTTTTCCATTTTCGTGGTTACTTTCATTACTCGTGCCAGTGGACACCTAATACCGGATGAAGGGACTTTTCAACATAAGATGACTCCAGGCAGGAACAAAGGTATGCCTACACTGAACGATACCAACAGGAGACTTTGAATAACTACGCACATACGTATGCACACTTCGGCCTTGAGGTAAATTTTTCCTTTTCTTTTTTTTTTAGGTTAAGGTGGAGAAAGGATGGAAGGCATGCTTGGGCTTAAAGCACAGCCAGACATGAAGGATAGAGAAGTCACGACAGATAGGCGTGGGGGGAAAGGTTGGAAAATAATTTTAATGAGTTAAACAGAAGGGGACGACACCCCTTGTTTTACATATTACAGAGTTTGTTGGCTAATTTAGCTAACTTTAGTAGACAATGACTAGATTGATTTTACAATTACATATTTATTGAAATCTTATATTGTAATACGTTATGGACTCACTTGATTGTGACTTGTTAAATGTGAACTTATATCATCTATGGTTTAATCTAAGGTGGATCACTGTGGCGGAAATAGATGGGTCGCGGGTTGCGTTGTTGTACTGCTGGCAGACTCGATGGCCACCAGGCGTGAGGTCGCCCTCCGTTGATGTCTTCCCCGCGTAGGTGGTCTGGGCTGTGAGGGTCGTCCAGGAGCTTGGCCTAAACCTTCTTCCCAAGGCGATGGAACCTGACATTGAGGACCTGTGTTTTATTTCTCAGGTGGATGGTTTACACTGTCTCCTGGTAGGGTGGCGCTTGGCCACTGGTTGACCTCAGACAATTGTTTTGGAAGCTCTGTAGTTGTTGTAGTCTTCTCTTCCCGAGTGTGATGAGTGGTACGTGTGGACACTTCAACACAGGCCTCACCAGCGCCTTGTACAAGTGGATTTGCATCTTCTTAGGCATCAGTTTAAAACGTTTTAATTTGGCGGCAGCGACTTTGGCTTTCTTTAGTCTGTCCTTCACGTGGGAAGTGATGCCCGTCCGAGAGATGATGAGGCCTCTTGCAGCGATATTGGTCGAAAGTTTTCGACTTTGTTTGGAGGCTTCCCTGCTTTTGGTAAAAGGCGGAGAAAGGCGATTTTGAACATCTTAGGGAAGTATCCAGAGGCGAGGCAGGAATTGCATATACTCTGTGTAAACGCCTGGACTTTGGGATATAAATCCCTTGCCAGCCTAATCACGATCTTATAAAACTAAAGTCAAGAATCATGGGTTTCCAAGGGGTAACAAACTACCGTTAGAGATTGACATCTCTGTACTACGATAAAAATCACAATAACACAAATTACAGGTATTTCCTAAGGCTACAGATGAATACTCCTAACCAGTCCGGTGGAATGTTCTGGTAACGCGGTGATCCGCTCTCAGGGGGAAGGTTCAGGGCAGCTTCCTCACTTGGCGCCGGCGTTGGTGGGCGATGTCTTGCCACACAGGAAAGACGCCAGGGCAAGGACGGTGGATGGGGCGTGAAGGAAGTGGCGATGACGAGGCAGCCGCGGTAGTAACTAGAGTAGGTGTCCAGTGTTGACAGCCGAATAGTGAAGGACTGGGGAATCAGCCCTCGAGCCCCAGGAACCTTAGATGAGTACACAACCAGAGTTTGAATCAAACAGCGGGGTGTGAGTACAGCTGTGGTGACGGCTGGGTAGTGTCTGGTGTGCGACGAGGCAGCATCGACCTTCTTACCTCCGTCTACCCCCCCTCCCCTTAGTGGGGCAGTGAACAGCAAGCGAGCAGAGGACAACCATCCCTCTCGTTACAGCCCTGACATAGCTCCCCCAACAAAAATCTACTGTTAAATATATTAAAACTTAAGATTAGTACAACAAAACATATAACAATCCTACAACAAATGGTTAATTATACAGAGCAAAATAAAGAATAGAGAATGGTCACATTAAAAAAAAAATAAGTGGTAACTTGATATCCAAATATCGTAAGGCAATATCAAGAAACTGCACGTGGGATCCACTTCAGTCTAGGTTTAAGTTCGGGCCCATTGCCAGTCGTGATTCTTCTATACCATCTGGTGTTATAGGTAACTGGCAACCGAGATCACCTGAATCTGGCGCCTGAACTTCACACGAACTCTGGCAGGGTAGTGCCTCGCCTGACTCCAGCTTGGGAACGTCGTCAAGGACATGAGCAGAGTTAATGTGGGCCCTGCAATGATATTTCTTTAATAAATTAGATTGATATAATTTAAGCTTCTTAGAGGAAGGGGCTGAGAGTGGTCCAACAAAATCTATAGCTACCAGAGAAAATGGCTCTGTAATAATGGGTAAAGGTTTAAGAGGAACAGGACGGACTTTACCCTTGGCGGACATACGCTGGCACCGATCATAAATCCTACAAAAGCCTCTAATATCCGCTCCCATACCTGGCCAGAAAAATTGATCAGCAACCTTCATATAAGTCTTCCTACGAGAACAGTATCCTGCTAGAGGGCTCTCGTGAGCTACAGAGAGAATAGTGCTTCGACATTCAGAAGGGACAACCAGTAAAAACTGACCTGGTAGCTTGGATGACACACAACACCAATGTAACAGACCATTAATACAAACAAACTTGTAAACAGACCCATCGCTAGCCTGATCCTCCTCCCCGGAAGTCACCTTCTCCCTTACCCGCGTCAGAATGGTACACGAGGCTTGAAGCTTGGCAAACTCCTTGGGCGTCACAGTCAGTGACTGCAATTTCGGCAGAACCAGGGAATGCAGTCTTTTCACCTTCCCCGACCGTGTCTCCACAGCTTGAACCTTAGCTGGAGGTGAGGTGGAGTGTAAGGGTGGCGAGGCGACGTCGGCAGGTGGCAAGGCGACGTCGGCAGGAGGCGAGGAGACTTGTGCTGGTGGCGAGGAGAGTTTTAAGGGTTCCGGGTCGTTATGGTCACGAACTCCGGGAACATTATCAATGACAACACTAGCGAATTTAATGGGCGCTCTTACCACATCAGACCAGCCAATGAAATAGGGACAACACAGGTAGCACCTAACAGAAGGACACGGCCTAAATAATCGGCGACACTAACCTTAGAGCAGCTGTAGACGTCAGCGTCAGGCAGGGCTTCCTCAGAGACAATAATACACGAGCAACCAGTGTCCCTGATGATAGTAGACGCCCAAGATCCATTTATCGTTCCGCTGACACAATAACTGGGACAGCTCCTGTCTTCCAAACAGAATCCGACCTTGTAGCTGGGCTGATGAATGTCAGTAGATTTGAAGGCGCGGGGATTCCTGGGAGACCGAGAACGATTGTTTCCTTCTTCTCCGGAGTTGTGGCATCGCACGGCTGGTGAACTACAGTACTCCTCTCTACTCCTGGGAATGGTTCCTCGGAGGACGGAGGCTTCGTGTTCTTCACTGGAGGAGTGGGAGACTTGGGGTAGGTGTTGCGAGCCGACGCCCAGTTGTCAGCAAGTTGTACAGCTTCTCCTAGTGTCGCTGGCCTGCGTTCCTTGATGAATATTCTCAGGTCTGGCAGTAGAGAAGACAGAAACTTATCCAGTACCATAAAGTTAGTGAGAGACACAAAGGTTTCATCAACCTCTGACGCCTCTAGCCAGGTGGATTGAAAATTGCTGGTATGTTTCCCCTGCCCTAATCTTTGTTCTGTGGAAATCAACACGATAACCATCAGAAGTCTCGTTAAACCCTCGCAAGAGAGCTTGCTTCAACAAACCCTCCGTCTACCCCCCCCCCTAGTGAGGCCGCAAACAGCAAACGAGCGGCAGACAACCATCCCGCTCGTTACAGCCCTTACACTCTGTATGAGGAAGCCTCTCTATCATTAACTAATATCATCATTAACTCGAATACGCTGAATTGCTTCAAAAATATCATCATTAACTCGAATACGCTGAATTGCTTCAAACATAGGTTGGATGCTCACATGAGCAATAGGGGTTGGGTGTAAACGGGACTGCCCAGTATGGGCCAATAGGCCCTCTGCAGTTTCCTCCATTCTTATGTTCTTATGTTCTTAAGTTCTTGGGGAGTTGAGCCAGGATCTTCTTGTTAATATGACTTTGCCCAGGTGATTTATTTTTAAACCCTTTTATGACGGCTGACACATCTGCAGGAACTATGCTCTAGGCGAAAGGATAGGATAGGGAAGAAGCGTAGTGTACAAGAATAATAATATCCATGTACAACTACAAAATAAAGCAGCCAGAACGAGCCCAACATAAAAACAAGGCTGACAGTCGTAACGGTCAACAAATTTAAACATGAGCCGGGAGCGACGTGAAGGTTGGGTGCGCTCTGGTGGTGAATGTAGATAAGAATCAGATTCTCTTTCAGCCTGCCCCTAGTTTTAACCACACCCCCACCATCCATCCAGGTTAACAGTACAACCCTCCCCAATGTTACCCACTTTCAGTACCTTGACTCCCACTTGTCCACAACCGCGGACACTGATAAAGAGATTCAACATCGGGTCAGATGTGCATCTTTAGTCTTTGTCAGACTCCGTACTCATGTCTTCAACTGTTGGAAGCTGAAATTATCCACAAAGTTACACGTATATCAAACAGTGGTCAACCACACCCTGCTGTATGGCAGCAAGACTTGGGTCACATACTACTACTTTGCTGTCACTCGGAATCGAGTATGACGACCATCCAGCTTTGAGACAATGATATGTGTTATTAGTGATGTCATTTGGTGAGTTTTAAGGTGACTAAGGAGGCCGATATGGGACCGACAGGGTAGTTCACAATTGTTGCACATGTGGATTGCGTTGGCACTTGTCTGCTACGGTTTGCAGTCGGCCTAACTTGAAAGCATTGACACCTCCTCGTGTGGTACTCCAACCGTTGCGGTGGGCAGTAATCGTCTATCTGGTGAGGGGGTCGATTTGGCACTTTTTCAGGTTTGTCTTAAGACTATTCCTATACCTTTTCAGTTGCCCGCCAGCATTACGTTTACTATTCCTTCGGTGACAGTAAAGTAGCTGCTTTGGCAGTCTACTGTCGTCCGTACGGGTACATGGCCAGTCCAATGGAGGTGTTCATGGAAAATGGTAGCCTCGACACTCCTACAGTTGGTGTCAACTAGAATACTGGCATTTGTTCTCTTTTCTTCCCACCAAACTCGGAGGATGGAAGGTAGGCTACGTTGGTGAAAGCTTTCAACTGCCTTGAGGTGCCTCCTGTATATGACCCATGTCTCGCTGCCATATAAAAGGGTGAGGAGGACCACTGCTCGATATACGTGTAACTTTGTAGATAATTGCAGCTCCCTACAGCTGAAGACACAGGTACGGAGTCTGCCAAAGGTTTGCGACGCAAATCTGATCCGATGTTGAATCGCTTCATCGGTGTCCGTGGTGGTGGATAAGTGCGAGCCGAGATACCGAAACTGGGTAACATTAGAGAGAGTAGTACCGTTAAGCTGGATTGATGGTGAAGGTGCGGTTGAACCAGGGGCAGGCTCAAAGAGAATTTTACGTACATTCACTTCAAGGCCGAAGTGTCCATATGCATCTGTATAGGTGTTCAGGATCTTAAGTGTGAACGATAAGGGTGAGGTCATCTGCATACTGAAGTTGAGTAATGGAAGCTACCAACACCTTTTCTCCAGCCTGGAGTCATCATATGTTGAAGAGACCCTTCAACTAGTACTCGATGTCCACCCCGCTGGCTAAATTAGCACTGGCATTAGTAAGAAAGGTAGCCAAGAAAATGGAAAGGAGAGTTGGCGCCACGACATCCTTGTTTTACTCCCATTTGGATGGGGATGAACTCAGAGTGGGTGCCATTGGTGGGGACCATCGTGGAGTTGCCTCACACTGGCGATAAATTTGTTGGGTAGCCAAAACGGCTGAGGGTCCACCAGAGGGCTTCCTTGTTGACCGAGTCCATGAAGGCAAAGATCATGTCAATGGTGCCACATGATCGTCTAAAGCCACAAGGAGATTCTGGGAGGAAGTTCTCTGCCTCAGGGTTAAGTCTGTTTAATAGGACTCGGGCAATAATCTTGCTAGCTACGGAAAGCAGGGTCGCCTTTGTTCTTTTAAATATTGACTATGGAGGCGTCTTTAAGAACTTGTGGGATTTCCTCTTTTCCCTTATATTCTCCAGGAGAGAGTGGAGACGGCTGGGAAGCAGAGGTCATTCTGTTTTATAGAACACGGCTAGGATTCAATCAGGCCCTGAGGCTTTGTTATTTTTCATCTGTTTGATTGCAGTATCTACCTCATCCAGGGATGGGGGATAGCTGAGATGGATAATCTCTGGATGGTGAGGGACCTGCTGCATAGTCAAGACATCGACATCGGTGTTTCGGTTAATCAGCGAATGGTAGTGTTCTTTCCAGCGTTTGGATGCTAGGTGTTGCCACAAACCCTTGAGCTTGTCGGCCTGCCTATACAAGGTATTGGTGATGGTGAGATTGTGTGCAACGCACTTGCTGAGGAGGAGTAGGCCGTTGGGATTACACTTGCCTAGTCCATTTCTCCCTACCATTCTCTGCTAAATTTCAGACTCTCTGCCAACTCTGGCACTGAAGTCACCGGCAACTTAATTTTCTCTGCGGATAGAGGTTACTACTCTGTCAAGGTTCGGCGTAAAAGGGCTCCTTGATGTCATCGTTTGCACCCAGTGTTTCAGCATATACACTGATAAAAAAGGCATGACGTGAATGAATCAGTGGGACACGGAGCGTCATGAGGTGCTTGTTGATCACAACAGACGCTACAGTTAGCCTATGAAGGATGCGTAGGCGGATGGGTGTACTATCGTGCACAAAAGTCGTGTCCGCTACCCAACCACAGTGAGGATTTGAATAGTCTTGAGTCTGAAGTTTCGAAACAGCTGGGGGAAATGCTAGTGTCGGCCAACAGATGTCGCCCACTGCAGTGTGTGGGAGGGGAGGGGGAAGTAGAGGAGGTGGGGGTTAGTCTAGTAACAGGCTGTGTGTAGGTGAAGCATAACATCGTGAATTCCGCAATCACTGATAACAATAAAAATGTCATGAAGATAGTTAATATTATTAAGCATGATGAGAGATGTGTACCGGGTAGATAAAAGCACTACAACGACCATATCTCTGCCGTTCATGGCTACGACAGTGAGACTGATGGGCACACCAGGAATTAATTCTCCGTGACTACCGGTAATGGTAGTCAAGGAGAATACACAAGTTGTTACCAAGGTTGGCGCCACCCACACCAGGGGAAGGAGATGATGTCGAACACTGAAACATGCCGAGGTCTCATGCCTACCATTGTCGTTACCAACAGGTAAGTCACATTAATTTGTCAGCATAGCCCATGTCGTCCTTATATATTTGTAGAGGTGAAAGAATATGTGATATTGAGCCATCACGTCTCTATCTCCATCCGTTTCCCTCTATCTATAATAAAAATTGTAACCCTACTCAGAAAAAATAATGAATGGGCCCTACAAACAGATTAAAGATGAGGTGCACCCCACCCAAATAGGGATGGGCCCTCCATTTCCTTTCGCCTTCTTTTCTCCACATCCTTTCTTCCCACCCATCTCCCCAGTCACCCCAACCTACCACCCAATACCATGCAGTGGGCAAAAGGCAACACATTCTCTCTCCTCCTAAAAGCCTGTTCCGTTTAACCCACATTCTTTCACTACTAAACCTTCTTCCCCCTTTCCTATATTTTTTTATCGCTATCGGTATCTCCCGCCTCGACTCCGCCATTTGTAATGGTTGCCTTGCGTAATTTGTAAAATCCACCTCACGGCTAAACGTAAACCGAAAAATCCATATATGTATAGAAGTTTTATACTCAGAATCACATATTCTTTCACCTCTACAAATATCTGCTGTAATTAGTGGGACACCCAATTATAATTATATGACAGTTGTTATATGAGCTCCTTAGTTAACTTCACCATAAAAATATGGTGTTTGATGTGCTATGCGTTTGCCGCACGTTACCTTACTCGGTTATGTTACACCCCCTTTTGCAACCTGGGATTTTGGGTTGGGTAATGTAGTATTTTGAGCAGAAATGGAATTCAGAACGACTCAATGAGCATGAAGAAAAACGTTTTTATATAACGAACCCTAACGTAATGTAACCTATTACAGTTATATGTAATCTGGGACGAACATGCCATAGCTGAAAATTGTCAAAGAAATATGAAAAGCAGTGGAAAACCATATATTTTGATTATCGGCGAGGCTAACTACCTATAAACAATTAATATTTGACGATTGGCAAAAGTCCTGGGAAAATGAACCAACAAGTCAAAAGCCAAAAATTATCAAATCATCAGTTTATCCTTGGTCATCATCAAAACAATCCTCTCGACATCACGAAACTATTCTGAATCGTCTAAGAATTGGGCATACGCGATTGACCCATGGCCAACTCATGTCTTCCCCTAATGGAGCCCCACCTATATGCTCCAACTGCCTAACACAAATAACAGTCCAACATATTCTCATTGAATGCCCTATTCATAATCGGTATCGAACAATGTGCTTCACTAACCCTACAATGTAAGATATTTTAGCAGAGACCCCAAAATTTTCCCTAAGTTCAGTTTTGACTTTTTGAAATACTGTAATCTCCTCCAAACAATATAACACTAAATTATAGAAACACAAATATATGTTAACTAATCCCTCTGGCCAGCCCTAGGAGAGACTCAAACGGGTGTCAGTGGTCTGGTTAAACTAAATCTTGATGAAAATGATGATTATTGGCGAATGTTCACTCTACAGATGCAGGGGTGGTGGTGGAGGTTTGGGGGGGGGGGAGGATCCACTTGCAGTTCACTATGAATACATGAAATAGGAAGAGTTTCTTGGGCAGTTGATCCAAAAAGATTTAACAAAACGTTATGTCAGAGTAATAATACTTAACCTAGGTGTTACTAATACCATTAATTTACTCTAGTATATAAAAGCCTGCATCAGTTCCCACAAAATAATATTACTCCGCCATTTCAGATATGCCTGCAGGACGAGCAAATTCGTCGGCAGTGATTGCTGAGCGAGGCCAAATCATCGGGATGTGGAGAGCCGGGGCAACTGTGCCGAACAATGCTGTCGAAGTGGAAAGGAGCACCAAGACGATTAGGAGGTAGATCCGCCGGTGTGAGGAAGAGGGCTCAGTGGAGACGAAACCTCGAAGCGGGAGGCCACGAGAAACGTCGGCAAGGATGGACGCCATGATCGTGGCAGCTGCAACGGCATATCCAATGCGAGCATCAGTGGAGCATACAAGAAATCTGGGCCTCAACTGCCATCACATGAGGACGAGACGCCGACTTCATGAAGCCGGGATCGACTGCCATATTCCAACTCACAAAGGGTGGCTAACACCAACTCACAAGTAGTGTCGACTCGGCTTTGCATTGGAACACCTTCCACATAGAGAAGAATACTGGAGAACCATTATATTTACCGATGAAACGGTGTTCAGGTCAATGGGAGCCGAAGCAAGGCAGTGCTGGAAGCCCCCTAACACACGCTACCATGAGAAACACATTCAACAGCGTGCAGTGAGTGGTAGGGTGTCAGTGTCATTCTGGGGATGGATGTGGGCACATGGGCCAAGTGAACTGGTCAAGATCAATGGCTATGGCAGTTCCAGCCCCCCCACACTATCAGGCTGGTTCATGACAACAGTCCCATTCATACCAGCAACATAGTGAAGGACTACCTCCAGGATCACCCTGAAATTGAGGTCATCGACTGGCCAACACTGGGATGTGATATTAATCCGATTGAAAATATTTGAACCTGTGCAGCAATAGAGGCCAAAGCTTACGACGTGTGGGAGAGTATACCTCGACGACCAGGGGTGTGCCTGAAGCTGGTCGACTCAATCCCTAATCGCCTTGATGAAGTCCTGAATGCAATGGGTGGCTGGACCAAATACTAAGATGTGTGTATTGGTGTATTGTTTGGATTTTAGTATTGTTAGTAAATACAATTTTATATATATTAACTCACCCACAGTGTTATCGTAAATCCATGTCCTTAATGATGTCTTAAACTATATCGCATGAAAATTCATAACAAAGTAACTTAACAGCCACAAATTATGTATTGTGTGGTATACAATGATCTGTATGACACGTCGTGGAATGTGTTGTCATATAACACAATATAATTATATAGTTACAATTGCTACCATCATTGAAATGCTAATGATGTTCAGCACACAATATTAACGGTAACTGAGCACACTCCAAAATATATGAAGCTTGCATATTGTGGTGGGGTGTTTAAACACTGGAACTTGGAAGAATTGGAACTAAATTAAGTGTGAATTGTAGGTTATGTATATAAGCTACTGTGCCGAGTAGCAACCCTGTATATAAGCTACTGTGCCGAGTAGCATTTATATATATCATCACGTGGCACCACTGCACGTTATGTGGCAACATTGCCCCGAGGCTGCCATATGGCAAGGCAGCCTTAGTCTGACTGTGTGAGCCGTGCATGGCACACGCGAGTCACCACTTGTATTTCTCTCATCCATAATAAACGGACTCAGTGTTACCCAGTGTTTCCCTACCCATCACTGCATTCTTTGGGGGACACTAGTAACTTTCATGAATACTATTTTATGATACTGATAACTTTTTCACTCCACTCTTTTTAACATAAGTATATATTGTTGCATATTATCACAAATATTTATTAAGCAAAGGATGGGTGGAATATAAATAAATATTACCATAATCTCTTTGTCGGAATAACAACAAAATTGTGACGTGGTCGCTGAGTAAAACTAGCTGACCAAGGCCCTTCACCCTGATCCTTGCATATTTCACTTTTATCCTTAATATATTCCATTTTTTGAAGTATCATTGTGACCTGATTTCATACTTCCCTGTTGGGCGCTGTAAACGCTTCTGCGCTTCACCTTGCACAGGATGTAAGGGGGTGCCCAATAAACTAGCCCCCTCGGGGGCAAATCTGAATTGTGACCTGAGTGGCAATAAGCACCTAGGGCACTGCACCTGTTCCATGATTTCGTAACCATAAAGATACAACTGTAAGACAAAACGTAGTTAAAAAGGTGGCTTGAAATTATGGTGGTATAAATAATAAATAAACCTGCCTCTCTTCCAGCCCTCACCTCCTCCATACCCCCCCCCACACACACACACTACAGTGGGCGACATCTGTTGGCTATTCGAAACCTCACTGTGGCTGGGTAGTGGACACGACTTTTGTGCACGATAGTACACCCAGACCCCCGTTCTGACACTTGTCTGGGAGTAGGGACTCACTAATGGCTGATAAATCGACGTTATACCTAGCCAGGTCTTTTGCCACAAGGGCGGTTCTTCTTTTAGGACATGCATTTGTGCCAGTATCTGCAAGGGTTCTGATATTCCATGCAGCGACCATAAGAGGTTGTATAGTGAATATGAAGTGAAACTCCCTCCCACTGTAACTGCCTTTATCACATTCGGTCATACACTGTCCTTGTCTCATGCACAGAACTTCAGTATACAGACGGTCTCATCCTTGTCGCTCACACTGAACGCTACCTACAGGAGATCCTGAACCTACTCAGATGCCTTTGCACACTTCAGACTTGAGGTGAATGTATGTAAGACTCAGATTCTCTTTCAGCCTGCCCCTGGTTCAGCTACACCTCCACTATCCATCCAGCTTAACAGTACTACCCTCTCTAATGTTGCCCACTTTCAGTATCTCCGCTCTCAGCTGTCCACCACCGCTGACATCGATGAAGAGATTTAACATCGGATCAGATGTGTATCTCAAGCCTTTGGCAGACTCTCTATCCGTGTCTTCACCTTAGGGAGCTGAAATTATCTACAAAGTTCCACTTATATCGAGCAGTGGTCGTCCCCACCCTGCTATATGGCAGCGAGAAATGGGTCACAAACAGGAGGCACCTCAAGGCACTTGAAAACTTTCACCAACGTAGTCTACGTTCCATCCTCCGGGTTCGCTGTGAAGACAAGAAAACAAATGCCATTGTTCTCGCTGATACCAACTGTAGGAGCATTGAGGCTATCATTATCCACGAACACCTACGTTGGACTGGCCATGTTACCCGCATGGACGACTGTAAACTCCGAAAGTAGCTGCTTTACAGACACCAAACGAATAGTAAACGTAACGCTGGCGGGCAACTGAAAAGGTATAAGGTTAGTCTTAAGACAAACATAAAAAAGTGTTAAATCGACCCCCGTACCTGGGAGGCGATTACTCTACATCACAATGCTTGGAGGAGCACCACACGAGAATGTGTCAATACTCTCGAGTCAACCCGACTGCATGCCGTGGCAGACAAGTGCCCACGCCGGAAATACGCTTCCGCTTTCCCTCCCTTACACGTGCAACATTTGTGGACGACCCTGACGGTCCCATATCGGCCTGTCTAGTCACCTCAGAGCTCACCAACGAAGATTGCATCCCTTCCGAGTGACAGCAAAGTAGTTGTAGTACGTGTGTGTGTGTGTGTGTGTGTGTAATTCTTGTTAATACTATTCTCTCACGTTCTCTCACTCACATTATCTCTTTCTCTATCTATTCAAAACATTCATTGTCTGGGGCAGAGTAGTTATGAAGGGGATGGGGAGCGGGTGGAAGGGTGAGCCTCAAGTGGTCTACAGAGAAAATCTTAATTGAATTTACATGTTTGAAAGTAAATCTCTCTCTTCACCTCCACCACCCACACCTCGTCTCTTAGCCTCACCTCGCCTTCTAGCCGCACCTCGCCTTCTAACCGCACCTTGCTTTCTAGCGACACTTTACCTCTTAACCACACCTCACCGCACATCACTTACTAGCCACAACTTACTTCTTTGTTGCATCTCACCCTACTTAGCCGACCCTCATTTCTTAGCCGCACCTTACCTCTTAGCCTCCCCTTACTTTTTTGCCGCCCCTTACTTTTTTGCCGCACCTCACCTCTTAGCCACACCTTTCTTTCTATCCCCGCCTTACTTTCTAGCCGCCCCTCATTTCTTCACCGCACTTCACCTTCCAGACACACTTCACCTAACAGTAATCACTTTCTAGCCGCATCTTACTTCATTGTTAGACCTTACCTCTTAGCCGCAACACACCTTCTCGCCGCAACCCCATCTCTTAGGCACACCTGCTGTCCCTAAAGACCTGATCTCACTCTCCATTAGTGTATATATTGGCCTTGTTATTAACTACGAAAGCTCTTGGGGACTTTGTTTTTTCCTATGTGGTTATTAACATATACAAGGGTCACATGTTTCCACTGTAGATAGCCCATTCTTTTAAGCTCCTCTTATGTTTGCGGTGTGTTGGTGTGTGGATTAGTGGATGTCATATTTTTGACCTGACCTCATGTTTTGTAAGGTCACCCTGTGTACATAAGTCTCTCCCAGTCCTTGTGTTTCAGTTCCCTTTGAAGATGTCTTGAATAAAGACGAAAGCTAAGGTGCTCCATTGTTTCCCTTTTTCCTGTGTGATTTTATCAAGATTTATCTTATCCACGTTTCCATTGTGGATCTACATGAAATATATATATATATATATATCCCAATAATCAGGTTCGTTACTCGGTGCTTGTTAGGATGGGTAAGCGTGTTCCACTAGTGGACTTGTGTAACAATTATAGCCTCTTTATTGCCAGGCAGGTATTGCGGTATACACTATCTCCTGTTGAATACCAATCACCTCAACACAGTTTTTTTATTAGGTACACTGTGGGGGAAGTTAATCGGTTTAGGTCTGAAAAATAAGTCATAATTTTTTTTTGGGGTCATTTTTTTCATTGTTTTTCTTTTCTGTATACCATGAAATATGAAGAATTGACTGAACGATATCCCAGGAGTCAATGATAAAAATAGTCAGAATTTTCTACGTGCTTATGAACCAGAACCATAATTATCCGATACACGAAGCAGCTGGACCATTATTTATTCAGGCGGCGTGTAAACTTAGAATTCTATTATCCAGATGAAAGGCCAGATTCTGCATTATGTAGGCGGCATTATGGCGGTTCACCATTAATCAGGAAAATGTAATGCATAATATTTTTTCCAGGCGTTGGTAAACGTAAATTGCTATTATCAAAGCGAAATAAACCAGAATCAGCATTATTCAGGTAACAGTGAATCAGAATTTCAGGACCATTATCCAAGCAAAAACCAAAAATCCTTTACTTAGTTTTCGTAAACCAGCCCTCCGTTATCCAGGCGGCAATGAACCAGAATGACAATTAACCAGGCCTAATTACACAAAGTCAGAATTATTTAGGCGAAATGGGACGAGAATCATCATAATCTAGGCGTCATAATCCCCAATGACTATTCTCTAAAGCTCAGTTAAATGCTATATAGTTTACCAAGAGGAAGAAGTGGGGTTAAACACCATGAAGCAACTTTTGTGATTCTGGATGTAACAATTAAAGTTCATTACATGACATTTACTTTCGTTCTTACTTCCTTCTAAGGAGTGATGAGAGTACTCGATTACATACAGACGCGTGAGTACATACACACACACATATTCAAGTACGCACAAGAACTCATTTACGCGCACAATTACATACATACGTAAACATATACTGAATTGCACAAAAATACACTAATCGTATTACCAATAAAAAGTCCTATAAACTTTTGTTTGCCTGGGCAAACGTTTAAAGACTTGTAGATCATAGTCAGTAAGAGGGATGGACATTCCAGAATCAACAAATACAAGGAATGAACGAGGTGAATGTGGTAAAGTTTGACTAAAGAAATTTGTATGAAATTAAGAATGACGTGTATCTAGAATGAAGTTGTAGGAAGAAGGATGATGGACTGTATTAGTATTTTAATGGTGCAGTGAACTTGGAAATAATTGTTAGAATATGGATCATCTGAGAGAGTTAATGGGGAGATCAGGGTAACTTTAGATTCATTTTGTCTTGCCTTCAAGCGAGATATCACGGGTTCGATTCGGGTCAATGGAAGTTGTTTGGACTTACTTCTAGCCCCATTAATCCCTGTTCACCTTGCAGTAAAGTAGGTACCTGTTGTAAGTCGAAAGTTGCGAATTTGTATTCAGGAGTTGTTGGAGCTTTAATAACTTGATGACATAAACCACTGACTCTTCAGGCTTCTACGCCCTTAACTCATGAGACATGAAGGCAAGCATGAACTTAGCATGCTTCCCCGTTGGGTGCTATAAATGCTTCTGCGCTTCACCTTACACTGGGATGTTGGGAGTGCCCAATAAATAAAAAACAAAAAAAATTACATTTTGTCTAATAGAGATAAGTGGTGCCTTCTAACATGTGAAAGCAACATCCCATGTGGATCACTTGTTGATAAAGTGAAGATGATTTTCAGTGGTATAATATGGAGGAACCGGAGAGAGAAAAAAAAAAAAAAAAAATTATATATATATATATGTATGTAATATATTATATATATATATATATATATATATATATATATATATATATATATATATATATATATATATATATATATATATATATATATACAAATCACTGTAGGTGCGTGATCAGGTATATGCTGTTATCAAGGAAAGAAGAAAACACAGAGTTCCCAAAGCGCTTTCGTGAATTTACATCTTCAGGGGTGATACAGACTCAGTCTCAGTACAGACTCAGTACAGTCTGTACTCACCCTAAGATGTAGTTAATATATATATATATATATATATATATATATATATATATATATATATATATATATATATATATATATATATATATATATATATTTATTTATTTATTTATTTATTTATTAATTTCTTTATTTATTTACGCTTTGAATTATTGAAATGTGACGGCTATAGAGAAGGTTACCAGGAAGAGTTAGAACAAGGATATTCGCAACGACGTCTGGTCTAACGGTGTTTTGAATGAATAGAAATGTGTTAAAAATATAATTTACAAGTAACAGTAAGCAGTTTCGTTTAGGTGGCATTGAAAGTAACTAGGCTATTTGTATCTAATTGTTGTAGGATTCAAGAGATATACTTGGAGACTTGACTATTTATTGAGAAATGAGTATTAGAAATGGCTGTAAAGTAATATTTATATAGGTTAGTGTCATCAGCCAAAAATAAGAGGTGCGGTAGGAAGAAATAGAGTGTAGGTCATTTGTATGGAGCAAGAAGAGGGTTAGAGAGAGAAGTGAGCCGTGAGGAATAAGAGCATTATCAAGAAAATATTCAGTTGTGTGAGCCATAAACACCTGAACGAATGAGAAGATTGGGAGAGGAGGAGAACAGAGAATTAAAAACAGAGACTTAAAGATGGAATCTTGGCAAAGATATATATATATATATATATATATATATATATATATATATATATATATATATATATATATATATATATTATATATATATATATATATATATATATATATATATATATTGAAAAAAAAATCTGAAACATTGAAAGCAAGTGTCATTTTCACTTTTCATTAAGTATCTGTTGAGCAACTTAAAGTAAATTAACCATAGTTCAGGGAAGCAACGTCCCCTGTATACCATTAAGTGAGCTCTATTTTGTGGGTAAGCTCGCCTCTTTTCGTACTGATATAATGTGGTGGGTCTACTGAGCGTTTGGAGTAATTACCAGTGGAATTAATGGCATAAGAATAACTACGATAACCATTATTAAGTGAAAGTCAATTTATGAACTGTTGGTTATTGGGATACTGTGTCGTTGACTAAGTCCTGATGTATCTTCAACGGCCCATCGTGGTTGATCACACACCCAGTACACTGGAGTGCTAAGGAAAGATTTGTCTACTATTGCTGTGAACGTTTACCGAGATGGTGAAGGACGCACTCATGGCTAATAAATTACATAAATAGCTTAACTACAACACGCTAGTGAGCCGTCCCTCTGATGAGTCATGAGCGGTTCCTTCTCGGCTACAACACAAGTATGGACATATTTTATGAGTATCTTGTTGAGGAATGCTGAAGCAGTGATTCGCTTAATGGTTTATAAGTACTGTATGATGGAAGAGAATCAGGATTGCCTCATAATTGGGTGCATATTGTTACCTCAGTATTACCTGTACTAGTGAGATAGCCATCACTTGTGCCAGAACTCACGGTTAACTTTGAGTGTCATTTGTGTATTAATACGTGCATTGGTTCTGTATATTTTGAGTGATTTATGAGAAGCAGTGAACTTATTCAACCATTTCATTGCCATAGATTTTAAGAATAAATGCAATAATACAGATGTTATATGAGCTATGTACGCATGTCTCTTATTAAACTCCAATCCAAAAACACCGATTACGCTCAAGGAATTGTTTTTTTTTGCTGATTTCGTATTCTGAGGACCTTCCACTGCGTTTAACATCCGACCTATAAGAATCATTCGGTTATTTATATATATATATATATATATATATATATATATATATATATATATATATATATATATATATATATATATATAGAAATCACTGTAGGTGCGTGATCTAGGTATATGTGAAGATGTGAATTACTCAGCGCTTGGGAACTTAGTGTTTTCTTCTTTCTTTGTATTTATCATATATATATATATATATATATATATATATATATATATATATATATATAATAATAATAATACGCTAGATAGGGATAATTGCCAATTAGCGCTAACTCCTATGTATTTATCCTTTTTGGAACTTCTTACTGGTAACAAACGATCATGTAAGTCGTAAAAATACATTAAATGAAGAGTTTCATACCTAACCGAACTTAACCTACAATATTTTAGGTACAATAAGGTCCCATAAATCATCAAAAAACAAGGTCGTGGGACCCATACAAGTGTGAGACAAACTGTCACATCAATTTCTGAAGCAGTAGGCAGCTAAATATCTACCTTTCTTGTCCTTCCTCAAAAAGATCTCTCGCGTGACGGACTAGTTTCAAGTGCAGCTTAACACAGTCAGTGAATGACCAATTTTGTTCAACCTTGTGAAAAGGAGACTTTATGAATTAAAATATAATGGCATCGACTTCTGCAAGGTTGAGCGTAGGATCGCAGAGTTCTTGAAACGTGCCATAATGTGGAACTTAGGATACGTGGATTTAGGGACACATGAAAAATGAGACATAAGGGATTACAGTATCCCCAACTTCTATCAACTGCAGGTCCCTCTGATAGACTGCCTCATCGTCAGAACTTATTTTTTTATAAATTGAATTTATTTTTACTTCATTAGTAATTACAAGAAAAATTTACTCACGTATAAGTAGGAAAATTTGTTGAGAATTTTTTAGAATTATAGGCCAGGTGAAACTGGGACAAATGGTGGGGTTCCAGGAGACAGGTGTAGTCCATGTGTTTCGATTATTAATACTGAGTTACCAGGAGGTTAGTATCATCATCTAATACTCTACAGCATCTCCACCACTAACTGACTTCTTGGAGAACTTTCCCCAGACCGGTTCCGACAAGTTGCCTCAAGGGACTTGGTTTTATATAGCAATGAGCAACAGTATTGTTCAGGCTGCTGCTCCCTCCCTTACCGGAATGTGTGTGTGTGTGTGTGTGTGTGTGTGTGTGTGTGTGTGTGTGTGTGTGACCACTAACAGGACAATCCAGTACTTTACACCACACGCTTGCTTAAAAATCCGGGGCTCCAATTAAGGCATTCTCCTTTTTTGTTTCTGGCAGCAAGCTCTCAAGACAAATATATATTATCCAAGTTGTGAGTTATTTGCATCTACCTGTACTTTGAACTTCTGACACCGCAAACTTCTCTAATGCTGTTAACTTCCGACTAAGATTATATCTTCGGGATTGTGAACTTACGACACGAGACATCATTATAATCGTGAATGCTAAGAATGTTCTACATGTAGTACTTCACCAACAAGAGTCACACACGTAACTGAGAGCTTTGTGATAATACTTTATAACACATGGCGATTGTAGGTGATTCATTCATGTTCTGTTGTGTTGTAAATCCACTAAAAACGATCTGGCAACACCAACCAAGACAAACCAAACCAGCTCCTATCCCCTGAGCCCAGGAGCTAACCCTGAAATGAAAACAAGATAAATAAAAAACATAATAATGATGATAATAATGATGATAATAATAATAGGAAGAAATATTAAGGCTTATAATAATAAAGATATTCAGTAACTGTCATGACCTTTCAGAGTTGGTAAATCCAGTTCTAGAATTTAATATTTTGGCTTTTAAAAAGTGAGTACAAATTTCGAGCAATTTGATGGTTTTTAATCCACCTATAAATCACTGGCAGCCAAAGGAGATATTACTGTCTCCGGTATCATATACTGTATAGCTAACGACTGGATTATAGGTCATCCTGTAAAACAAAGGAGTGTGTGGGGTAAGTCAACACTTCGGGAGTAAAGGACCTGTGATGGTCACAGACAAAAACAAAACATAACAAAACAGCTTCTTTTTATACGATGACAGTGCATTTTAACATACGCAGCAATATATGGTATGCAGTAACCATAAATAGTACAGACACACCAGACAGCACGTGGCATTAGTAATATAACTGATACATGAAAATGAACGGAACACCTGAGCCCACTAAATCACACATTATAACACCAAGCAAAAAGAAATGTTATAACATGTAAGAATTCCACAATAGTGCTGCCATAGGGTAAGTACATGTATCCCAAATGTGAAAAAAAATGGATCATGGAATCTTGAAATTAAGTCCAGTAACGTTTATCTGGTGATCAATGTTGCTATGTTTAGAAAGAATGACAGTGTGGCAAAGGGTAGTGTACACCTCAGGATGATAGATGGCATGGGTAATCTGCAATGGATCTTCGCCTTAACAAGCACGATGAAAAGGCTTTGTTCGAGATATAACAAAACCTAGGATTGCTTTATTGTTCTTTTGAATGATAATACACAGAAACAGAAAACTGGGCGAAATTCCCAAAGGCTTTCATTGTAATTCCGTCATCAGGGCGAGTACAGAGTGAAGATGTAGATTACACAGAAAGCGCGTGATCAGCTGTTTTCTTGTTCATTGTAGTTATCAGCATATATATGGATCACACCTACAGTGATTTTCTTTTTTATATATTTTTTACAGGTTGAGGATTTTGAATATGGTAAAAAGTCTACCCAGATCCCATGGGCAACAAAAAAAAACAAGAACAATCGGACGCTATAAAAGGGTAGACAAAGGATGGGAGTTTTTGTTGTGTATAATAGTACCATAAATTTACCTTTAAATATTTCAGCTTTCTGTAATTTACCTTGCTACATACTTTACTATTAACAGAATATACATATTTCCAACATACAATAATTTGAAGCAAAGGTGGACGCGGGAAAATAGCTAAGTTTACAAATACTTAAGTGGGGGCTGAGATGGCTGACTGAGTAAGGCTGAGTATTGTAGACGGTGGTAGGTAGATCACTGTGCCGTAGGTTTTCAGGATAGGTGATCCTGTGGTCACTTCCCAAGTGAACTCCACTCTCATCAACTGGGAGCTGACGAAGAAGGCTTTGAGGAGGTGACGCAACAGCTTCAGGATATGGAAGAGCCCCGGAGTGGTAACTAAGAGTAGTCATGCACTCTGGTTTCGTCCTAGATGGCATTGCTCATGGTGCTGGAAGTGGTAGATCAGAACAATAGATGGCGTGGTTCATAGTGCTGGTGGGTAGATCATGACAATTGTGGCGTGGTTCGTAACAATATATATATATATATATATATATATATATATATATATATATATATATATATATATATATATATATATATATATATATATATATATATATAGATTGATAAAATCACACAAGGAAAAAAGGAACAATTAGGCACCTTAGCTTTCGTCTTTTTTCAAGACATCTTGAAACTAGATTACAAGGGACTAGAGGGAGGCTTATATACTTTAGATGACCCTTCACAAAACATGAGGTCAGGTCAAAAACACAAGAGGGCTGCAGAAAGGGCCAAGTAACTAGTCATGTTAAGTCAAGTAAAATATATGAGCCACTAATGTCTATCCTACATATACCTCGAATGCTCTCAAGCATTTTAACCTCGGTTCTATTTCTTTTATTGAATTATTAATACAACATTTTAATGTATCTCCTGACGAAATTCACAACCCTCCCCTGTCTTTGTGAAAAGGTTGTTTCCCTTTTGTGTCCTGATAAAAAGTTCTTGCTCGCCAAATTCACAGTTCTGTGATTGCTACGTCCAGCATTCTCAGTACTTTCAACTGCTCTCAACTAAGTCTATTTATTCTTTCCTACTGTTTGTATGGTATACATTTAAACCTACCCTTCCTGGTCTGTTTTACCCTTGTCTAGTGTAGCCAATTTTACTCCGGGACTTTTTTGACTCACTTACCTGACCTCTCCTACTGGCGAATCCCCTTCAAGTCACAATTTCACGCTCCCAGAATGCAGATAACGTCTCTTGCGGCGAGACAAGTGTCCTCCGTCGTGGTTAACAGGTAGTCATTGCCGATAGAATGGTTTGCTGTTGTCAATGAACTTCAACCATTGCTTTTTTTAATGTTTTCAGTCGGCAATTTATAGCATTACCTGGACAGCCATTCACCGCCAACTCGGTTCGGTTGGGCCTTTAAAGTCAGGGAGGGGAGAATTGACAAATGGCAGTGAAGAAATAAGCAAAGCATTGAACAGCTACTTCTTATCAGTTTTCACAAAAGAAATTTGAGATGAAATTCCAGAGGTGGAACTGATATTTAAGGGAAAGGAAGAAGAGAAATTAAAGAATATCACTATCAGAAAAGAGGATGTTCTTAAGAAGATAAATAAACTAAAGAAAACAAAATCCCCAGGGCAGGATGAAATTTTCCCTCGAGTCTTGAAAGAGTGTAGGGAACAGATTAGCGGACCCCTCGTAAACTTATTTACAAAATCATTAGACACTGGAGTTGTGCCAGACGTGTGGAAACAGGCAAATGTAGTACCCATATTCAAAAAGGGAGACAGAGCATCAGCGTCAAATTACCGGCCGATCAGTTTGACGTCAGTAGTGGGGAAATTTCTTGAATCAATTATAGCAGATAGCATCCGATCGCTTCTAGAGAAAAGCAAATTAATCTACGACTCTCAACATGGGTTTACAAAGGGAAAATCTTGTCTAACAAATCTGCTAACGTTTTTTAGGAAAGTCTTCGAGGTAGTAGATAATGACGAAAATTACTGTGTTATTTACTTAGACTTTAGCAAAGCATTTGACAGAGTAACGCATCAGAGGCTTCTGAGAAAAATTAAGGCTCATGGTATCGAGGGGAAAGTTTTAAATTGGATAAAATCATGGCTCACCGATAGAACGCAGAGGGTCAGCGTAGATGGTGTTAAATCTGAGTGGGGCCGTGTAACCAGTGGGGTTTCCCAGGGGTCAGTACTAGGCCCACTCTTGTTCATAATCTACATAAACGATCTAGATACTGGGATCAGCAGTGACATAAGCAAGTTTGCGGATGACACCAAAAATAGGGTGCAAATTAATTCAGGGCAGGATGCAATGCATTACAGGAGGATCTAAATAAAACCAAGCCGGGTGGTCTGAAAAATGGCAATGAAATTCAACACCAGCAAGCATACTTATTATTAAAGAACAAATACTTATAATGTATACAGCCTTAACAACATCAACCTAGAGAAGCCGACTTGTGAAAGAGACCTAGGGGTACTTGTAAGCCCGGACCTACGGCCCAGAAAACAGGCGTTAATGTTCGAAAATAAGGCAAACAGAGTATTGGGTTTTATATCTAGAAGTGTAAGTAACAAGAGTGCAGAGGTCTTATTGCAACTATATCTTGCGCTAGTCAGGCCGCACCTCGATTATGTGGTTCAGTTCTGGTGCCCCTATTATAGAATGGATATAAATTTACTAGAGTCGGTGCAGCGAAGAATGACAAAAATGATTCCGGACTTAGAAACCTTCCATATCAGGATAGGTTAAAGAAACTTAACATGCATTCCCTAGAAAGACGAAGAGTGCGGGGAGATATGATAGAAGTATTTAAGTGGGTGAAAGGAATCAATAAAGGGGATATAGATAAAGTTCTTATAATATCCGAGCAGGATAGGACTCGGAGCAACGGATTCAAGTTGGATAAGTTTAGGTTTAGGAAGGAGATAGGAAGAAACTGGTTCACAAATAGGGTGGTGGACGAGTGGAACAAGCTTAGCAACTTTGTAGTAAGTGCGGGAACTCTGGAAAGTTTCAAAAGGAGGCTAGATAGATTCATGGATGATAGAGAGTGGTAGTAACTCTCGACAGGACCTGCCATGCACAGGCCAACCGGCCTATTGCAGACTCCTTATTTTCTTATGTTCTTATGTTCTTAATACATACAATCGGGATCCCTCCCTATCTCTAACCTTCCCTAGCGCCTCCTTCTACCTCTTGAAAAGTTCCTCACTCCTAACCTTTCCTATGTCGTTACCTCCTATCTATCCTCTAAGCTATATGCCCTATCCCAGCCCCAGGAAAACACACCCTAGTCCTACGTTTCCTATCTCTTGCACAAAAAGTCCTATCTAAGAACCTCACCTGGCTGTCCCCAACTACCACGACCTTACCACTGGGCAGTGTTTGAACAACTACCCTTTTCTTTCTTGGCACCACTCAGTCCTGCCTCTTCTCTTCCTCGTCCTGCCTCTTCTCTTCCTTGCCAGCTTCCTCAAAGACTTGGTAAGGGTTACTGTTCTCCACAACCTGGTCAGCTTTCCTGAGCTTGACCCTAGTCCCCTTGAAGACAACCACTCTCCAACCCTGCTCCTCCTGACCCTGCTTCGCAGGTGTCCTGCTAGGCAGGACAATACCTGTAGGAGTTTTGTCCTGAGGGTTCCGTTCTTCCCCTTTAAAACGTCTATCTCTCTCCTAAACTGCTCCAGTTGACTTAACAGAGTGGCCAGGGGGGTCGTCTTTCCTCAAACACCGTCTCTCTTCCCTCACAACACAACTATTCAAAGCAGCCATTTACTATGATCACTAACATGGAATGCAGTAAATACTTCCATTTACATTCAAGGTTGGGCTATTCTTATTTAACATATTAGTAACAGTTGAGTCATACTTACAAACAACATTAATGTTTAATAATTTAAGGGACTGAACTAACGGGACAAATTCATTGTGATAAGGTAGAGTCAAAATATTCTTAAATGTAGGAACTTGCCTATTTTGAGTAGAATAAAATAATTTTTTAGCCCTTTTAAAACAAAGATCAACAAACAAGAAGGGTACCCAAGTTTTTTGTGCAATGGACTGAATGTGTTGCAGTTCTTCAACAAATTTAGGGTCACAAATACGTAAACATCTCAAAAACATAGCAGAAAAAACTGACATTTTGGTAGACTCATGGTGACTCGATAATAAATGTATGAAACTGTCTACCTATGTAGGCTTTCTGTACACCTTAAATTTATAGTTATGGTCATTTCTCATGATAAGCATATCAAGAAATGGAAGGGATCCATTAAGCTTGTCTAAAAATTCCAGTGGGTCACTGTTTCTAGTCCAAAGACAAAGAACATCATCTACATATTTATACCATGGAGGAATAAAGTCACCTATATTGGGTAGTAATCTAGCCTCAAAAAACTCAACATAAATACAGGCTAAATGAGCAGAAAGACAATTACCCAAGCTCATGCCAAATATTTGTTTGTAAAACTTCCCATTGTCAGTAACGCCTAACTCTATCAATTTTAGAAATGTATCATGTTCAATAGTTAAATCTAACAGATGCAATTTAACTTTAAGGAATGAAAGAAGTCATCCACTGGTACTCTAGTGAAAAGTGAATTTACATCAAAACTTATTAATTCACATGGTTCATTGCGTTTCATGAGTTTATCAATTAAATCACTGCTGTTGTGTATATGTGACTTAGATATCTGGCCTGTAAGAGGGGATAGCATCCTAACTAATCACCTGGACAGAACCCACAGAACTCACGATAGGGCGCAATGGATTATTAAGCTCATGTGGTTTAATCAATCCATACATATACGGTAAAGTGGGACTGATTTGAGAGGACTGTTTGATGAGATCTGGGTTCTAATATGCTACGCAAATTTATTTGTCAGTGGCCCAAGGTTAAAAATGCTTTGAAAGCATTTGAGGTAGATGTAGGATAGATGATTAGTGGGTGTCATATTTTTTTCCTGACTTAACATGACTAGTTACGTCGCCCTTTCTTTTAACTCCTCTTGTGTTTGCGGTGATGGTGGTGTGTGGATTAGTGGATGTCATGTTTTTGACCTGACCTCATGTTTTGTAAGGTCACCCTGTGTACATAAGCCTCTCTCAGTCCTTGTACTTCAGTTGCCTCTGAAGATGTCTTGAATAAAGACGAAGCTAAGGTGCTCCAATGTTTCCCTTTTTCCTGTGTGATTTTATCAAGATTTATCTTATCCACGTTTCCATTGTGGATCTACATGATATATATATATATATATATATATATATATATATATATATATATATATATATATATATATATATATATATATATATATATATATATATATATATATATATATATATATATATATATATATATATATATATATATATATATATATATATATATATATATATATATATATAAATATATATATTATTTGTTTGACATAGTACCGTGCATCGTCTTCGCAACATACTGTAATGTTTGTTTAGCGCAACATTGTTACTCACGGGTACACTTAGACCTTCACCTTACTGGGTTTCTTTAAGAAAGATCAAAATATTAACTAAAAATACTTATAAATGTCAGATTTAAATTTGTGGGACAATCAACGTGAATTTTTCGAGTACAACAAATCTTCATATTGTATCACATCAAATAGTTTAGTGAAGTAAGATACAGTGAATAGCACTTTAGAATTCAGTTTCTCTTACACCGAACTAACCAACATCCTCTCGGACATTAAGTTACTCACATGGCCACCGCGTAAAGACCTGCAGATATTCTAGTCAGTGTTTTTATAGTATAATCAACCTCACCGTTATACTGTACAAATGATCTTCCTGATTTTAAATATTTACTGTAAAGAAACTGACAATGGTAGAGCACAACGTAACATGCATAATTGCAAAGCAATATCTATAGTTTTTTTTATAGTTTAGGTTAAGTTGCGTTTTTCAAGCAGATTTTAATAACACTCATCAAACACAACTCTTATGAAGACTCGGGCAACACCATATATACCAACAACATCATCTAAACACAGCTTTTGTGAGGTGTCAGGTGGCACTGTATACAGCACTACAGTATATCGCCCACATGTCAACATCATTCAACAGTCTTCTGACAATGTAAACACCAAATATACTGTGCGGTACCTTCACTCGTCTGACTGTTCACTAAGAGCTACACTGGGTGTTTTTATTTTGATTCATATATATTTATCTAACAGAATTTAGAAAGAACAGTTGTTATAGTTGTTCTTTTAGTGCTGTCAAAAGAATTTGGCAAAATCCATTTACTTAACTGATTATAAGTCACAACTCGGCTTGTGAATTTTAAACGGTTAAATCTTCATTATAACAACATATGGTGATGAATTAAAGTAATAATTTTCATCCAGAAACACATTTCACATGAAGCTCCAGCATAATAAAACTGATTAATTTATACTTGAGCAAATCACAGTTGATACTTATTGCACATTCAACTAAACAAAATGTTAGTTTATGTTAGATCAGCAAATCACAGTGTAACAAAGGATTATTTTATTTATGCTAAGTACCTGTAGTTATGTTAGTAAACTGACTTCTCTGGTCTGGAAAATATGATATACTTTGAATAATATCTTAGATGTGCAGCTGCATTGCAAAAAAAAATAAAGAGAAGGAACACTTGTGCGACTTGAGAAGAGGGCTGTGCCCTTCTGAGGGCCGAGCTGGAGAAGGCTAGGGAAGATATCTTGAAATTAAAAGAAGAGATAGCGAGGATGAAGGAAGAAACGAGACAAGGAAAGCAGGTGAATGATGAAAACTCAGGCGAATGGAAGGTTGTGAGGAGAGGGACGACCAAACTGGTGATGAGAAAAGACGCCAAGGAAACGACAACAACAGCTAAGTGTACCAACGCTTTCAGTCCTTTGATAGACGAATTGGACGTTAGTATAGTCATGGACAAGGCTGACAAGGAAGGTAAGAAAATCTTGATTGTTGGCGACTAGCAGGTATGGTACATGGATAGAGCTTTTTGCGGTAAAGATAAAAATAGAATGAGGGTGTGTTTACCAGGAGCTGGGGTGGGGGATATAGTTGACAGGATGGACAATATCCAATATCTTGTCTTGTAATGGGAACAAACCCATTATCTGCCTCAGTGCAGGAGGCAATGATATTGGCCTGTGAAGGAGTGAGGAGCTTCTTGATAAGTTCAAGACAGCTATAGAACGTGTTAGGTCTAGGGGAGGGATCCCTATCATATGTGGTGTCCTGCCTAGAAGGAGAGTTGGCAGTGAATGGTTGTCAAGGGCAGTTGGTGTCAACGGCCGTCTTGAGAGATATTGCAAGTCAATATCAGTCCCATTCATTGACAACTGGGACAACTTCTACGGCAGAAGGGACCTTTATGCTAGGGATGGGGTGCATCTGACTATGGATGGAGTGGCTACCCTGGCTGGGACTCTCGAAAGGGCAGTCCAAAAGATGTCGAAGTATTTAAACTGCTAGGGGAACATGTGAGCACGGGGGTGGAGGAGACTGCAGTGGGAGCGGGCAAACAAAGCGAAAGGTTACAGGGAAATAGTGTTAGGAATGACGACAAAATTAAATTAGACAGCGAGTTAAAACCTAAAAGCGGCAAAGGGAGGACTCAGAACACGACTAACTTAAATGTCTACTACGCAAACAGTAGAGGATGAGAAACAAAATGGATGATATTAGGGCCTTGGTATGTACCGAAAAAATCGATATAATAACATTCACTGAAACATGGATCAACCTAGACTCACGTGAGTTACCTGTCGAATACCAAATTGCAGGTTACAAATTATTCCATACAGATATGCGGATTAGGAAAGGAGGCGGAGTAGCAATCTATGTCAGGGATAATCTGAAGTGTGAAATAAATAAGGAAATAAAAACTGAGCGGAATACAGAAACAATTTGGATAGAATTAATCGACGGGATGGAAAAATTAATCACAGGAGTAATATATAGACCTCCCAATCTTGATAGAGTCAATGAGCGACTTATCTGGGATGAAATGCGCAGGGCTTCCATACACAACAAAGTCTGTATAGTAGGCGACTTTAACCTTGGCCAAATAGATTGGACTGACCTTACAGGTAACTCAGAATCAGAGGATTTTCTCGAGACGATCCAGGACTGTTTTCTAAGTCAACATATAACCAAACCCACCCGGGGTAATAATATACTCGATTTAGTTCTGCCGAACAGAGAAAACCTCATTAGTCATGTTGCTGTTGGGAACGAACTTGTTAACAGCGATCACAAAGAAATTATATTCCACTTAGATTTTCAGGGCAGTCACAAGCAAAATTCCACAAATGTCCCAGATTTCAGAAGGGCAAACTTTGATAGTTTGAAGAGGCAGTTGAGGGAAGGGGTATCACGCTTGGGGGTGAACTACATGGACCTGACGATTGAAACAGACCTGATAACGAGATCTGAGGTTGCCGAGTTCCTCGACAAATTAAATAATGAGTTACTTAATGCACAAAGGCAGAACATACCATACAAAAAACTCAGATCAAACAACAATGACCCTAAATGGATAAATAATTATATAAAGAACATTATTGGTCAAAGGAAGGCTATCTGTAGGAGGATAAATCTTGGAGAAATTTACCTCCGGGATTATTATAAGGTATTGGCCGGTAGGGTTAAGACCGAGATAATGAAAGCAAAGAGGAATAATGAGCTGAGGATAGCAAGGGAGGCGAAGACAAACCCCAAGGGATTCTATCAAATGCATCAAACTAAAACAGGAGAAAAGATTTGGCCAATACAGTCAAATATCGGCGAGCTAACTGATAACGATGGAGAAATGAGCAATAATCTGAATAAATATTTTTCAACAGTTTTCACCACCGAAAATTTAAACATGATACCCGAGGCAAGGACTCTATTCAGACATAGTGAAGAAAACAAATTAAGCGAGATAGTAGTGACTAGTAACGATGTTAGTAAGCAAATAGACAAACTAAAGCCTAATAAGTCGCCTGGTCCCGATGAGATATTTGCCAGAGTATTAAAGGAATATAAGGAAGAGCTTTGTATGCCCTTAGCAAAGTTGTTTAACATGTCCTTAAAAACAGGTGTAATACCAAAATCCTGGAGGATAGCGAATGTAATACCGATTTTCAAGAAGGGGGATAGATCACTATCCTCTAACTACCGTCCAATCAGTCTAACATCAATTGTAAGCAAATTACTGTAATCAATCATTTCAAACTCTATTCGAAACCACCTGGAGAAGCACAAATTGATCAATGATTTCCAGCATGGCTTCACAAGCGGGCGTTCATGTCTAACTAATCTATTAACATTCTTTTCATCAGTTTTCGAATCGGTGGACGATGGGCACAATTATGATGTGGTATATCTCGACTTTAACAAAGCCTTCAACAGGACAGGACAGGAAACAGAGAGTGAGTATTAATGGCACTAAATCCCATTGGAGCAACGTCACTAGTGGAGTTCCCAGGGCTCAGTACTTGGACCATTATTATTTATTATATACATAAGCGACATAGATATCGGCATAGACAGCAACATAAGTAAATTTGCTGATGACACTAAAATAGGAATTGTAATTAAATCTGACGAGGACTCCGCAAAACTACAAGAAGATCTAAACAAATTTTTCGAATGGCTTGAAAAATTGCAGATGAAATTCAATATGGACAAATGTAAAGTACTCAGTATAGGAGACGTAAACAGGGAAACCAGTTACCAGATGAACAACGATGCTATTGAGAAATCCGATTGCAAGAGAAATTTAGGAGTAATGAAAAGAAGGAATCTTAAGCCTTAAGATTATATTTTGAGCTTGTGAGACCTCACCTGGGTTACGAAGTGCATTTCTGGTCACCGTATTACAGAATGGATATAGAATCCTTGGAAAGAATTCAGAGGAGAATGGCAAGACTAATCCCGGGCATTAGAAACCTTGAGTACAGAGACAGGTTAAAGCATCTTAATTTGCACTCCCTCGAGAGACGTAGAGCTAGGGGCGACATGATAGAGGTGCATAAATTGAAGTCAGGGCTAAACAAAAGGGACATTACAAAGGTACTCAAACTATCCAACCAGGAGCGAACCCGTAACAATGGTTTTAAATTATACAAATTTATATTTCGGCGCGAAATTGGTAAACACTGGTTTGGAAACAGAGTAGTAGATGAATGGAACAAGTTACCAAATATCATCATTAACTCGAATATGCTGGATAGCTTCAAACATATGTTGGATGCTTATATGAGCAATAGGGGTTGGGTGTAAATGGGCCAATAGGTCCGCTGCAGTTTTCTCCATTCTTATGTTCTTATGTTAACACCTGTCAGGCCTGTGTATGTAATGTTCAGTATTGCGTTAAGTCATGGTATGGTTTGCATGATTACACCGGAGATACAGTACGTCCCTGAACGTATCCCCTGAACACCGCGGTGGTGGAGGGATATAACTGAATGTGCAACTCTCAAAATCATAGACACAACTTACAGTATATAATTTTTCAGTGCCAACCATTCACTCCTACTTAGATCTCCTGTTCTCCAGCCTTCCTTTATGTCCTTTTTATCACGATGTTGTTCCTACATTATATGGTTGATATATTTTTCTAACTCCCAAATTATTATACAATATTTGGTGACCCATTTTGCCCTTATCAAAATTTCCTTTACATTCGAAACCGAATATTTATTTTCTTGAGGGACGTACAGTGAGGGGCGAAGTGTGTAAATGGAAGTCAGAGTTAAATAAAGGTGTTATAACGAAGGTATTAAAATTATGAAACCAGTAGTGAACATGTAGTTATGGTTTTATATTAGACACATTTAGATTTATTCGTGAGATGAGTGGAACAAATTATCAAAAACCATCATTAACTCAAAGTAGCTGGGAAGCTTGACATATAGGTTGGTCAGATATATAAGTTATAAGTTATAAAGTTTGGGTGTCAACAGGGCTGCATAGTATGGACCAACAACCTGTTGCAGTTTCCCTCTATTCTTACATTCTTATATTCTAAACTGAGCATAACATTCAATGCTATATATCTGAAAATCAATCTGTACTTTAATTCTAATATACAAGAAAAGATTTTAAAATGAACAGCAAAAAATAAAATACAAACAAGAAATCTCCACATTTATTTTTGAGTGATGCCATCCTCCTTTTTCTTGTTTTTTTTTCCATCTTACCACAGTCAAGATATATATAGACAGCAGGTTAACCTATGCATCTACTGACATCTTTACGTCGTAAGAATGGGTCTAATCTGGGTCCGCCATGACACTGTAAATCTCTTACATAACCCTCACCTCAGGAGTTTTTATAAGTTTTTGGCCAAAAGTATTACAACTTAAGATGTGTATAAGTGTAGTCCGACGTCTTGCAGAGCAGCGCTAAACACTGTTAATTCATGTACTGTTGGGTAGATGAACGCGCTCGGGTACTTTATCTATGGTACAAACTTTTGGATGAATGTCTAAATTAAAATAAAAATCTGCAGGACTTCCAGCTCTTGACAATGCATTTCTTAAGATTCAGCGGTAGCAGGAGACGACGTAAGTTCCCCGCAGACGACATTAATTCCAGACATAAAGAGCCACTGAGGGTAATTTTGTCGTGGTGATCCCTCGACACGGGGATGGAGAGTAGGAAGAAGAAGGAAAGGGAGGAACAGAAGAAAATGCAGGAGAAAGAGAGGAAGGAAGAGACCAGAACAGTAAGTTACATGAGACATTACGAATCCCTTAGAGAAAGAATGAGATTTGTTAAAAACAATCTATATGCGAAAGAGACAAACAAACAACTAAACATAAGTACTCTATCTGAGAGAGACAGAAAAACAGTCCGAAAATTAGATGACAGTTAATAGACATAAAGACAGAGGAGAGGGAAATGGGAGAGATAAATAATAATAATAATAATAATAATAATAATAATAATAATAATAATAATAATAATAATAATAATAATAATAATAATAATAATAATAATAATAATAATAATAATAATAATAATAATAATAATAATAATATTAATAATAATAATAATAATTCAGGAGCAATAGGTTGGACATACAAGTATACATAAGATATAAGGGGAAAGGGTCACGTAACAAGGAATTTCAGAGCCATTACAGTATAAAAGGAGAAAAGGCCAGGAGTGAACACATAAGTAATCTACAGAGCGTTGATGATTGGAATGGTTGGAATGAGGCTGTTCTTGTAGAGATCAGCTCAGTTGTGGTGTCGAATAACGATTCACAGAGGAGGATTCACAGGTAGCGGTGGCGAAGATGGTGTAGCAGCTTTGTCCCAAAGTGACAGGTAAAGTTACAATGATGATCAGAGAGAGTTGAGAGGGCCAAAGTACTGAGTTCCTCATGATATGAAGTGCAAGAACGATGAAGAATAATCTTGCAGATTTTTTACTTTCTGTAGAAGTCATTGTTGTGTAAACAGTTAAGAGAGAAGACTAAGCAGGGGAAACGTAGTTGAGTTTAAGGAAGTACTGTATTAATTCTACGTAAGTATTCATGACCTCAAACCCAGAAAGTTTACGGGTCTTGTGATGACAGAGGATGTGGAGACGATGTAACATTTGATGATTGTACTGACGTGTAATACCCAGTTCAGTTTCCATCTAGAGTGACGCTGAGGATGGAGGGAGATAGAACATGGAGGTAATAGTGCTTAACCATTGCAATAAAGTTATGCTACACTTGTACACTTGTACCCATGCCTTCTATCTTGCTATGTGTGTATGTACATATAATATGTTTCTTATCATTGGGTTTTGTTTTGTTTGGGGTTATATTATATTAGTAATTTTCATTGTTCCCTTCACTTACTAAAATATTCCTTTGTTCTCTTCCAGATGTCATACTACCCTTGGTCAGTTATATGAACAATAAAGCCTAGAAAAAGGTCGACTCTAGTCTTCTTTCACCACAATTTTTTGTTCAAAACTGAAAATGAGTCATAATGGAGAAGTTCCTGAGGCCGGAACGTCTGGATGCTACGCCAAACTTTCCCACCGCTTCAAAGGAGTGGCGCCACTGATTCCGGACCTTCAACACGTTCCTCACCTCCATTTCTGCTCTCGAGCCCGACAAGCTAGCCGCTCTCTGCAACTTCGTCTCCCCATCTGTGTACGAATACATAGTCGACTGTGTCTCGTACGACGCCGCCATCCTGGTTCTGCAAGACTTGCACATAAAGGCGAAGAATGAAGTGTTAGCCCGTCATCTACTAGCTACCAGGAAGCAACACTCGGGCAAGAGATTGGACGAATATTTGCAGGAACTTCTTCATCTCAGCAAGGACTATAACTTCAAAGCTGCCACAGCAGAGGCGAACAGAGACTAGTATATCCGCGACACTTTTATCAACGGTCTACTATCTCCTATGATGAGACAGCGTCTCTTAGAAAACAAGACTCTCGATATGGCAACTGTGTTCGACCAAGCTCGCGCGCTCGATCTGGCTCAAAGAAACTCGGAATCCTATCTTCGGTCTCAGGCTCCTATGAAGGCTACCACTGTTACTTCACCTGAGAAAACCGACAGCGTTGACTCTCCCCTCTTAGCTGCCACTCAGCAACCAAAGTGTTATTTCTGTGGTGGAGCAAAGCATAACTGACTTCAGTGTCCTGCGCATGATTCAACTTGCCACAAATGCAACAAGAAAGGCCAATTTACGAAAGTATGCAGATCATCTCGTTACTCACCTGCTACTTCATCTTCCACTTGTGCGGTCTTACACTCTCCTACTTTGGCTGCAATATCTACTACTTCCCCTGGCTGTCTCGCTCGATCTACCATATATTTTCTTGTTAATGACGATACAGCTACAGTCCTCGTTGATACCGGGAGCTCAAAATCTTTTGTATCAAACCGCTATATCCAGCAGAAGTCTCTGAAGTGTCATCCAGGGTCAGGTCACGTGTCTATGGCCTCGTCTTCCCTATCATCGCCAGTACTAGGTCATTGTACTGTAGACATTACCCTCAAGGGGAAACTCTATCCAGATACTCGACTAACTGTTCTTCCCGACCTATGCAGTGACGTTATTCTTGGTCAAGATTTCATGAGCCTACATAGTGGTGTTATTATTGATTTCGATGGGCCTAAAGAGCACCTCATCATCGGAGATAATACAGTTGTTTGTAGCCTAACATCTGCTTTGGTCGATCCACCATTTCTCTTCTCTAATCTGACCTCCCCCTGTAAACCTGTTGCGACGAAATCAAGACGATTTAGTCAAGCGGACAGGGCTTTCATCCAAGGTGAAGTCGATAAGATGTTGTCGGAAGGAATAATCGATCCCAGCACTTCACCGTGGAAGACGCAAGTCCTCATCACTACTAATGAGCGGCACAAAAAGCGGCTTGTTGTCGACTACAGCTATGAACAGGTATACCCAGCTGGATGCATATCCCGTACCTCGGATAGACGATTTGGTGACTAACCTATCTCGTTACAAGATATTCAGCACTCTCAACCTAAAGAGTGCGTACCATCAGATCCCTATACGGGATACGGACAAGCCATTCACTGCCTTTGAGGCGAACGGCAAATTGTACCAGTTCCATTCGGACTGACGAACGGCGTGGCTTGTTTCCAACGCACCATCGATGAATTCATACTTAGAAACGAACTGCTGGGTACTTTCGCGTACATTGACAAAATCACCATCGCCGGTTCGTCTCAACAGGAGCACGATGAAATTCTGTCCAGATTTCTTGAGGCAGCAAAGAAGTCAAAATTCACCTTCAATAAAGTCAAATCCGTCTTCTCAGCAACGTCGATTGATTTGCTGGGCTACACCATATCGCATGGTACTCTCAAGCCAGACGCCGATCGCTTGCGTCCTCTGAAGGAATTGCCACTTCCGAAAGACTTACCTGCTCTACGACGCATATTAGGACTCTTTTCATACTACCCTCAGTGGATCTCACACTTTTCCAACAAGGTCAGACCTTTGGTCAAGGCTCAGACATTCCCTCTACAAGGGGAAGCAGTCTCTGCCTTCGAAAATCTTAAAGAGGTAGTCAGCTCGATTGACGAGACGATTCCATTCGTAGTAGAAACCAACGCTTCCGACTCTTCCATCCCTGCCTCCCT
>NW_024722158.1:10631014-10670828 GCF_018991925.1 Homarus americanus
GAAAGGGACGGCGTTTATGTATTATAAACGTTAGGTCACGTCCTAACGATATTACTTTCTGTGAGCGACTCATGAGTAGTGACCCATCGAGGGAGAACGGTATGGGTACGTCGTTCCCCCTCGAGGGAAGACGGAGCCATCCACTGCGGCTCTCAAATAACGTCTTCCTCTAGTCAAGGATATCAAACTACTGCTCGCTTCAGGTGGCCAGAGAGCCGGCTACTTATGCCTTTACTCAGCATAGTATGACGCAGCTTCCCGTGGGCACACCTTATCACGTGCATTGAACATGTCACCTCATAGCCAGTGGAAAGTTACAGGGTGGTGAATCTGAATATAATATCAGATGCATTGACCCATTAATATAAAATGTTCTGTTGATGAGACAGGGGCCCATTACATGTGACCGACATCCACGGAGAAACGGTGGGCACCGCGGGCAAGACGTGTGGTACGAACCCACGGCCTTGCCGGCGGAACACAGGATGCCAAATCCACTGAACATTGCCCTTTAAAGTACCTGTAAAAGAGAGAGAGTGAAGCAACATTGCGGCGAAGAGAAAGGGAAGAGAGATTGTCGACTAAAGGAGGAGAGTTAACAAGACCAAATGCCTTTGATTCCACCCTATCTAATAGTTGGACAGAAGAAGAGCCACCCCAGATATGAGAGCAGTACTCCAAGTTAGGAAGAATGAATCCCTTATATACTTGGAGCAACTGCTCAGGAGTGAAGTAGCTGCGGCATCTGTACAGCATTCCCAACTTTCGGGAGGCAGCTTTAGTTATACTAAGGATGTGTGATTTCCAGGACATATTGGAGGAAATGGTGAGGCCTAACATATTTATTTCAGAATTTGGGAGGATGATAGCGTCCTGAAATGTAATTGGTGGGAGATCGTCTAATTTACAAAGTGTAATTGGTAAGTATTGAGTTTTGTTACTATTGAACTTGACCAAGTTTGTATCTCCCCATTCAAAGATGCTGCACAGATCCGCGTTGATAGAAGTAATGATATCAGTTCTAGAAACAGATCTAGTTTGAGAGTTAGGAGGAAGGGGAAAATGTGAGGAAGAGTGAAGAGTGGAATCATTGGCGTAAGAATGGATAGAATTAGTTGTAGTGTGAAGTAAATCATTGATAAAAAGAAGGAAGAGAGTTGGTGAAAGAACAGAACCCTGTGGGACGCCACTATTGGTAGAGAAAGAGCGAGAAATCGATCCATCGACAACAACTGCCATGGATCGGTTCTCAAGGAAGCTAGAGATGAGAGAACAAAGTGGGGGAGAGAAACCAAAAGAGGGAAGTTTAGATATCAAAGACTTGTGTATATATACATATATATATATATATATATATATATATATATATATATATATATATATATATATATATATATATATATATATATATATATATATATATATATATATATATGCGCACAGTAACCACAAAGGAAGAAGAGAACACAGCAAAAAGTTCCCAAAGCGCTTTCGTGTAATTCACATCTTCGTGTTTTCTTCTTTCCTTGTGGTTATCGCTGCTACTCTTTAAATCACCTTGCACCTACAGTGATTTACTTGCATATATATATATATATATATATATATATATATATATATATATATATATATATATATATATATATATATATATATATATATATATATATATATATATATATATATATATATATACACACACAAGCAAATGAAAGAAAAATATTTACAGGCACTTGAAGGATGTAGACATTCAGATAGGGGAAAATAGAACATCTACAGGCTGGTGAAAGAAATACATCTGAATTTAAGTGAAGAAATATATTTGTATTTTGTAGGTAGGTGAAAAAAGTAAATTGATAAGCAGGTGAAAGAAGTTCATTTACTGGCAGAAGTACATCTACAGGAGGTGAAGAACGCCTACAGTTGGATGAAGAAGAACATCTAAGGGTAAGGTAAGAAGTGCATCCTTAGGTCAGCAAAAGAAAACATCTACAGTAAAGCGAAGAAGATCATTTGCCAGCAGTTAAAGAAGTCTCTACAGACTGGTAAGAGAACTACGTGTACAGGATGGTGAAGAAGTGGATGTACAGGTAATTAAAGAAGCACATTTGCATGCAGGTGAAAGAAGCACGTCAACGACAAGTGGGGGAAGCACATCTAAGAGAAGGTGAAGAAAGCACAACACATATCCAGATAGGTGAAGAGACAGTACATTTGCAGGTAGTTGAGCTTAGCACAATTACTGGCCGGTGAGGGAAGTACTACATTAGACAGGTCAAGGTTATAAAATATAGATGGTAAGAGAAGCACATATACAAGCAGGTTAGAAAAATTTAGTACATCTATACTGTACTACCAATGTACAGGCAGGTGTGGGAATCCAATCTCACGTACAGGAAGGCAAAGAAATAAGCCTAAGCTCTACTCACCCCAAAACGTAGAATATTTACATCACTCAGCACATTACAGGGTGAACGTCACAAGCTGTCGTGATGAAAGTATGGAAGGGAGGAGGTGGACCAAAGATTTTTTCTCTTAATTCCAGACTCACTTATTTCGACAAAGATATTTATTTGTTTCTTTTTGGTTCATAAAGGCTTAGGTGAATTAGAAGGAAACTTTAAAAAAAAGTCTATAATAAACAGCGGTCAAGTTTATATCTTCAAATCACGTCCTTTGTCTGAAGAAATTATGAAACGTAGACTTTTTTTAAATGTCCCTTAATTAATATAATAACAATAAAGACTTCCCCAGCAACAAAAAGACAAATCAGAGAATACACTCAAGTAATGAAAATAAAAAATTATTTAGAAAATCAACAAGACAGAAATACACAAACTCCCCTTGATTAATATAATATATATACTATAAAATAGGAAACAAGAATCAGGTATTATATGGAAGAAAAACAAACAACAACAATAAGAATTGAGACTACAAATGGCACAGGAGGTGCAGAGCTTCATAAGACATGAAGTCTTTAAATGTACTCCACATGTTGATAACTGATGACATAAACAAAAGAAGCTACTTACATCAACATACATCTGAAGTGCTGTGTAAGGTCTTTTTTAACACAGATATCCGCTGTAGTGATGAGTTTGAATATGCTATTGTCCCTTCAATCCAGAATTTGCTTCCATCATCTTATTTTTGCGTAATTCCTGGAAATTAGCAATGAACGACCCACGCATTGTTAGTAGCTGAACTTGTCGGTTGTTGTGTTGTTCATGGTCATAGAATTATAAATAGAATACAATACCACTTAATAATTGAACTTTTAACCGACGGAGGACCGAGTAGTAGAAAATGTATTAATGTAATGAAAATTAAACAGATTATCGTCTCATATTTTATACTAACTCCAGGAAAAGGTTTGTAAAGTCATTCAGAGTAATTGCTGTATGTGGCATGTTGCATTAAAATATTATGATTAGATATAACGACAGACAGACATAGATTAAGGGTGACAGACAAATTCATAAGACACAGAAAAAAGAACTGAAGATGTAAAGAGAGAGAGATACATAAGTTACTGTTGGGGTCAAATAATAAAGGAGCCGCTTGTTAATCTATCAGTAACTTAATTGCCTCCTCATTATGTAAAGTACACTTGACGTTGATGGTATGGATTGCATTAGAATCCACCCTGCTATACCAACTTATTCAAAGGCCTCATGTAATTATCTTGGTGACCTTCATGGTTATAGGAGTAATAATAGAATACAATAACACTTAATAAAATGACCATTCAATTATTAAGCTTCAAAAACTGTGGAAATGCATGACGAACACACTACTCTACTACTACTTTGATGTCACTCGGAATCGAGTATGACGATCATCCAGCGATGATACAATGATATAAGTTATTAAGGATGTCACCTAGGTTGGTGAGTTCTGAGGTGACTAAAGAGGCCGATACGGGACCGGCAGGGTCGATCACAGATGTTGCACGTGAGGAGGGCTACATCTAGTGCGGGAGGGGCGGCAGCAGCGTCTTTCCGGCATTGGTGCTTGTCTACCTCGTTATGCAATCTGGCTAACTCAAAAGTACTGACACCTTCCCGTGTGGTGCTCCTCCAAGCGTTACGATATGGAGTAATCGTCTCCCAGATGAGGGGGTCGATTTGGCACTTTTTCAGGTTTGTCTTAAGACTGTCCTTATACCTTTTCAGTTGTCCGCCGGCGTTACGTTTACTATTCGTTAGATGACTGTAAAGTAGCTGCTTTGGCCGTCTACTGTCGTCCATGCGGATAACATGGCTAGTCCAGCATTGTTGTTCATGGATAATGGTAGCCTTGATGTTCCTACAGTTGGTGTCAGCAAGTATACCGGCATTTGTTCTCTTCTTCCCATGAACTCGGAGGATGGAATATAGAGTACATTGGTGAAAGTTTTCAAGTGCCAGTATCTGACCCATGTCTCGCTGCCATTTAGCAGGGTGGGGAGGACCACTGCTCGATATACGTGTAACTTTGTGGATAATTTCAGCTGCCTACAGCTGATGACACGGTGGTGGACAGGTTAGAGCTGAGATACCGAAAGTGAGTAACATTAGAGAAGGTAGTACCGCTAAGCTGGGTGGATGGTGGGGGTGTGGCTGAACCAGGGACAGGCTAAAAGAGAATCTGTGCCTTACATACATTCACCTCAAGGCCGAAGTGTGCATACGCATCTTCGTTGGTGTTCAGGATCTCCTGTAGGTTGTATACTGAAGTTCAATAATGGAAGCTGCATACACCTTTGTTCCCGCCTGGAGTCGTCTTATGTTGAAAAAACCCTTCATCCGGTATTCGATGTCCACCCCGCCGGCTAAATTGGGACTGGCATGAGTACAGAAGGCAGCCAAGAAAATGGAAAAGAGGCTTGGTGTCAGTACACACCCTTGTTTCCCCTCTCTCCGTTTGGATGGGGAAGAACTCAAACTGGGTGCCATTGTGCAGGTGCCGTTCATGCAATCGTGAGATGCCTCACAATGGCGATTAATTTTGGTGGGAAGCCAAAACGGCTGAGGGTCCACCAGAGTGCTTCCATGTTGACCGAGTCGAAGGCATTGGTTAGGTCGATGGAAGACATGTACAGGTCACGACGCTGTTCTCTAACGGGCAGCAAAGGTCATGTCGGTGGTACCACATGATAGTCTAAAGCCACATTGATACTCTGAGAGGAAGTTTTCCGCCTCAGGAAGAAGTTTGTTTGGGAGGACTTGGGCGATAATCTTTCCAGCTACGGACAGCAAGATCCCGTGGTAGTTGCCACAGTCTGACCTGTCTCCCTTGTTCGTATAGATATTGACAATGGGGGCATCTTTATGAGCTTGAGGGATTTCTCCCTTTCCCCATGTAGTTTCCAGGATAGAGTGGAGACGGCTGGTAAGCAGAGGTTCTCCTGCTTTATACACCTCGGCTGGGATGCCCTGAGGCTTTGTTATTTTTCATTTATTTGATGGCAGTAGCTACCGTATCCAGGGATGGAGGATAGCTGAGGTGGGTCAACTTTGGATGCTGAGGGACCTGCTGGGTAGTCAGGACATCCACTTCTATGTCAGTTGAGCTGTGAATGGTAGTGCTCTTTCCAGCGCTGAAGGATGCCTTCACCGTCTTTAATTAGGGAGTTACTATCGGATGAGCCTAGTGCGAGTAATGGCCTATAAAATGTTTTAATGGAATTGAATTTTTTTTACATTTTGTGCTGATCTGCAATTTTTGGTATCTCACATACTATATTTTTAAGCCAGTTCTTCTTTAGACTGCAAAGTATCAGCTTTGGTCCAACTGAGGATTGTTCTGCCAGTTAATTAATGCAGCAATTTAGGGTGTGTCATAGGAGGGAAGATCAGCTAAAACTAATGGCCCATCACTTTTTTGGTAGATTTTAGTGTATATAAACAGAAAATAATTACAGTTTCAATATTTTGCAACCTTTTGCTAGGTAAATTTTAGCGTGAAATTTATCGAAAATCTAACGTACAGCTGCATTAGTGCATTACAATTAAATAGTGAACATTGCTTTCTGACTTCATTCTTTAACAACCCAACTAACAATATTTTGTTCTGTTTCAGATTCTGATGCATTTATAAGTTGATAATATTTGCGATGGCTGCTTGTGTCAGGACGAGGAACCAAAAATCCAGCCATCTCAGTCACTATCTTGGGTCTGGGAGAGAGCCCTGAAGTCGGAGTTGCCTACATTGAGAGATGCTTTGAGATACGGTGTTTTAATCAGGCAAATCAGTGAAAAGAACCAAAGACCTTACACAAACAAAGACATTGCCAGTGATATGACCAAAGCTGTCTTGGCACAGTACACTCTGGCTAACGCTCAGTTCAAGCTCCAGTCATAACAAGTCAGAAGAAGATTAGTGAGAGACTGCTAGCCAGTTGGGAAAAGGCAAGAGATATCTCTCCTGGGAGAGGAAAACTTGCAGTTAAGGACAGCTTTGCCAAGCAACTGGACCAGTTATTTGACATAATTACTTGCAAGTGCCCAATTGTTCTCTGTCCTGAGTTTGGATGCGATCGTGACAGTAAATCCGAGGCCCACATCTCCTGTATTTGCAAGCGTGAACTGAAGATTCCTGTGATCGAACTGGCATTTGTCAAAGCACAGAGAGAGAAGACTGGCAGTATAGGGGCTCTCATGATTTCTAGCCAAGATATTCCGGAGTCCAAGAGACAGGAGGCTGCCACAGAGAGACAGAAGAGGAGAAGAGTTGCCGAGGAAAAGAGACTTGAGAAGGCCCAGGGTGAGGTAAAAAAGGCCGATGATTGGAGTCAAGCTGATTCAGAGTTTAATGACTTCCCCATGGCTGATCCGAGTGCTGACCAGGAGAATGATGACTTTGTCCCTAACCCAGAAAATAATGATCCCAAACCTTCCAGGCATAAGATTCGAAATAGGAAAGATATCCCGAGCATAGCTCTGGCCAGCATGCGACACCACACTGGTCTCAGAGAAACTGCAGAGCCAGCAACAGCTGCCTGGATTGACGGTGGTTTGATAACACCTGATGATGTTCACCTGGTGATAGATCATAACAAAGTAAGGAGAGCTCAGGAGAAACTTGTCAGTAACCTAGAAGAGGAGTTTGATAAGGATAAGAGAAAATGGAATCAATTGTTTGTTCTTTGATGGGAGAAGGGATGACACTAAAGTGTTCATGAAAGTTGGAGATTCTGACAAGTTGTTCCCTGCCATGGTGAAGGAGGAACACTACTCCTGCTGCAGTGAACCAGGAGGGAAGTATTTGTGGCATTTCACTCCAGAGAAAGATGACATCAGGAAACCAGCTGAGATAGTGGCAGATAACATTGTGAACTGGCTCAGAGAGAGGAACGTAGACCAGACCCTGCAGGCCATTGGAGGGGACAGCACCAACACGAACACAGGGTGGCAAGGGGGGGTCATACAGTGGATAGAGCGGAAGATTGGGAGGAAGCTGGTCTGGATTGTTTGTGACCTCCACACCAACGAGTTGCCACTCAGACATCTGATCCAGGAGCTGGATGGCAAGACTCTTTCAAACAACAGATGGTCTGGCCCTCTTGGCAAGATGCTGGACTCTGCCATTGAGTTAGAAATAAATCCGAGCTTTGAAAAAATCACAGTTGGCCCTCCACTCGTTGAGCTTGCACATACTGTTATTGACGACCTGAGTACTGACCAGTACTATGGTTACATGATTTGCAGTGCCATCAAAACTGGGATCATGCCTGATAGACTTGCTTACCTGCAGATAGGTCCAGTCTCACATTTTAGGTGGCTCACAACGGCTCTCAGGTTCTGCAGAATTTGGGTCGCTCATCATAAACTGAAAGGGAACCAGCTTCACAACCTGAGACTTATTGTCCAATTCATCGTGAGTGTCTACTTGCCAAATTGGTTCAACACCAAGGTCAAGTCATCGTTCTCCGAAGGTCCGAGGCATGTTCTCTTCCAGCTTGAGCTCCTGAGGAGTCAGCCAAGGAAGGTTGTTCAGATTGTGGAGCAGACTGTGAGGAGATCTTCCTGGTATGCTCATCCGAGGCAGTTCTGCAGACAATGCTCTGCAGTAAGGATGAGGAGGAGAGAAGAGTGGCAGTCAAAAAGATCTTGGATATGAGACTTATGAGAGGATCTGGGCATGACGAATCAGTTGGTGACGATTCCTTCAGGGTCAGGAAGACTCCTGAAGTCAATCTAGGTGCCAAGACCCTCACTGATCTCATAGATCTGGATAACATCCAGGCTGGCAGTGAGCCCCCTCTTACCTGCAGCCTCACCAATGTTCAAGTCAAAGCTTTCCTGGACAACCCCATGCATGTCCCTGCCTGGCCCTCGCACACCCAGAGTATAGAGCGTTGTGTACAGCAAGTGAGCGAGGCCAGCAGTCACGTGTACAGCCAGGAGAGGAGGGAAGGCTACATCCGAGCTCAGGTGGTCAGCAGGGAGGTGATGAGTAGAAACAGAAGCAAGAAAGACATGTTCTCTATGGTGTGCAGCAACACCGGGTCGTAGTAGTAAAACCGGTTTTTGTATTTGATGATTTTGTTTTCTAAAGGAATATTAAATTTAATAAATGTGTCAAGATCATTCGTTTCACTATTCTGGATCATTTTCATCCTAATAAATTAACCTGATACATTTACTTTACTTTAAATAAGCTATTTAGTGGTGTTGGTAAAAGGGTGGGAATACTGAATTTTCATAAGATTTCAAGTTAAAATTTACCTAGCAAAAAATGAAAACTTTTCAAATCTGAAGATATCACATGATTCTGCACATAGAACTACATCATTAATACCATGGGCCGATTTTTCAAACTCAAAAAAAAAAAATTCGCCTCTGTATGACACACCCTAATGCAGCATGTTTATCGTCGACGAGTACATTGATTGCACGGTCATTTTCATCAAACCTGTCCTGGTGTATTCTTTCGATCAGGCCGAGGGTCTCTTTGCAGGTTTTTGTCATGACAGTGTCGAGAGTATCCCATTCGGCAATAGGATTTGGGTTGTTTGTTGTCGGGTTGTTTATAAGTCCATGCTCGAGCTGCTCTCTGAAATCATGTGCTACCGCTGGAACCTCCAAACTCTAGGTGTTAAAGCCTTTTCTGGAGGCTTGCTGCCTTCGCCGTTTTGGGGCGACGTGAAGTAAGAGCTTGGCACTGACGAGCCGATGATTAGTGTTCCAGTGGTCTGAGCCACGCATGGCACGGGTAATGAGGATATTTCGGCAATTTCTTTCTCTGACAATGATGTAGTCAATAAGATGCCAGTGTTTGGATCGTGGGTGTTGCCACGAACCCTTGAACTTGTCGGCCTGCCTAAATAAGGTATTGGTGATAGTGAGATTGTATGCAGTACTGTTACTGAAGAAGAGCAGGACGTTGGGATTACACTTGCCAAATCCATTTCTCCCTATGGTTCCCTTTCAAATGACAGCATCTCTGCCAAATCTGGCACTGAAGTCAACCAGGAGCACAACCTTATCCTCTCTGGGGATAGAGGTTTAGCACTCTGCCGAGGTCAACATAAAATGCCTCCTGTATGTCATCCTTCTGCGTCCAGTGTTGGGGCGTATGCACTGAGGAAAATGCATGACGTTAGTGATTCAGTGGGACTCGGAGCGTCATGAGGTGCTCTTTGAGCCTAATAGGCATTTCAGTTAGCCTGTGTAGGATGCGTTGGCGGATGGCAAAGCCAACTCCATGAATGTGGTTTCTCTCTGTAGCAGGCTTACTCTTTCAGAAGAAGGTATTGGCTCTTGTCTAGGAGCCGGGACTCACAGATGGCTGCTATATCGATATTATACCTAGCCAGGTCTTTTGCCACAAAGTCGGTTCTTCTTTTAGGACGCTCATTTGTGCCAGTATCCAGAAGGGTCCTGACATTCCATGCAGCAACCATGCAGCAACCTCTTAGGTTGTATAGTTTGTTTTTGCTTGGATCTGTGATTTTGATTGTGTTTTCGACTGCATTAGGGCTGCCCAGTTTCACAGACAGGACCGGATTGCACTGCTGCCTAGATCCCATTGCATAAACGACCATTTTATCTGTGCCACCCATGTGCAGAGTTGTGAATAGAAACTACCGACAGTCATCTCTGTTTGTTTCCATTGCCATTCTTCCATCGCCATAGGACTTTTGAGGGTAAAGGGATTTTGATGATGATGAGAGGTATGATGAGCTGGATGATGGCTGTGCGTGAGTTGATTTATGTGGTGAGGCAGGAGTGCAGGCTTCAACCACACATCTTGGCTCTCCCTTTTCCTGATTCAATGGTGCAAGTGTTGTATAGACTGGGGAGAGGGAGAGTTGCAATGAACTGCCGATAGCCCAGTTTGTTGCGTTTCACCTTAGTAGCCTGTCCATCATGCACTGCCTTCGTCCACTGGTGTAGTTGTTGGGTTCCCATGGTGGTCTCCTCTTCCACTTATACCGCCGTTGGGGTCTTGTTGGAGCTCTGTAAGCATGTCTGCCAGTTGCGGGCTCCACCGCAGATTTTTTGTTCGGGGTTTACTCCCGTTGCCTTATACCTTCCAAGGTTAATCCGTAAGGCAGCGGGATAATGGTTGGTAGGTGCCAAGACGTGTCCACATGCTACTCCGATATCCCCTGCTAGTCTAGCCTGGGCCCACGAGGCACCCAGTTACCGTGTGTTGCCAAGAGGAGACACAGCAGGAGTCTTGATGGTGAAAAGAGTGTGTACTGGCAGGGGAAGACTTATACAAGTTGCTTCCCTGTTCGCCACGAGGGCTAGCCAGCAGCAGTAGCTGAAAGCGAGAGGGAACAAGCAGTGCTTGCACCTTAACACTAACATGATGCTGCCACAATAGACGCATTTCACCACCCTGTGTGCGAACACACACACACACACACACACACACACACACACGCTGAACATTGTTCTGTTTTGTGAATATTGACAAAGTACAAAATATTTTCTTCTTTTAAGAAAATTGGTCAAGATCAAAGTCACAGGTTAATATCAAATATAGTTTCTTGTGTTGTGGGACTAAAGTTGCTTGAGAGAATTTTATGAAATTGTTACTTAAACCGCATATTTGCTGTCCAAACTAAATGGCCGACAATATCTTATAACAAGTTTTGAGCCTGTTTAATTGTTTTGGGATACTTAAGGTCTTGTTGTGACCTTGATTTTGAACTATCTTCACCAAAGGAATTAATTATCTGCTTCAGAAAAACACAAATCTCCCATAAAATGGTTCTATCACAATCTGTGAACACAAAAACCCAAAGTAGTACCTTTGGGTTTTTGTGTTTACAGACAATCGAACAAATTATCTTAGGTGCAGTACAGTAGGTTGGAAGGTGGCCAATGAGAAAACCATTTAATTGGAAACTGTAGCTGGTAGTGGCGATATATTTACAATAACTCCCCACAGTGACTACTCAGAACAGATCAAATCTCAAGACTGGATCTAAAAATAAATCATCTGGTTCTTGGGCGTTCAAGAATCATTACTATTATTAGAGCTTTAGATAGGTAACGAATTTACAACTATCTGAAGTTGTTAAGCCAAGTCACCTTCATTAATCCATAACAAGGGACAAATATGATGCTTCTCACAGTTCAGAGTCCGGGAGAATTAATTTCGAGACCGTTCGTTTATTTTATATGTAGATTACTAGGCAGAAAGTAACTATCATTTATAGTTTATCATATTCACAGACCATAATAATAATCCTCGTCCAACAGTGATACTGACACGCTGGTACATGAGACGCACCTGCAGCTTCACCAACCGGTAGATAATATTTGATTAATAGTTAATAACAACCGGCTACACTTAGGGAATTATACTTTCTTTGTCGTGTCCTTCTGTCTTGAAGAAATTATAACTTTTTACACCGCCCTATAAAACACACACACACACACACACACACACACACACACACACACACACACACACACACACACACACACACACACACACACACGCACACACACACACTTAAGGCCATATTGTGCTGTGATCTGACAGGATTCAAATTAGCACCACAAAATAATATGCTGCTTCACTAACAAAAGACTTTACACCTCTGTTCATGAAAAATCAAATTAAATTGAGACAAAAACACGAAAAAATTTTCATAAATATAAAGCCTTTGTTTAAATTGAGATTACATGTACCTTGCCACGAGAGGCGTATGATCTTGCACTGTGGAGGATTATATATTATGTAAGTTAAAGAATAATATTACACAGCAACTTGTCGAGAGCGACTTACCTCGGCAGTGAGATCATCTGCCGTGTTGCTCTTCTTTTTTTTTAAAACAACATTGAGTTCAACAGTCGAGCTGCTCTTGGATAAGCTGTTGGTCTCTTCTGAGGTGTTCTTATCAACACTGAGATGATTTGTTATTCAGTTCAATATTATTCTCAAAAACACTGCCGTTTTCCTCGACAACTGTCCTCAACAACAGTGAGGTGAGCTGTCATGCTGCTCAGTATTATTCTGAACAACACTGAAGTGAGTTGCTGGTCACCTTAGTATTGTTTTCTACTGTATTTTAAGCCATACCCTGTTTATTCTTTTGAGAAATCAATGGCAACAACAAAGGTTTTCCCATAATCCCTAAGAGAGGATGACCCAAGATGGGTACAGTAGGAGAGCAGGTCACCAGTGAATCTCCCCTGGCGGTAACCATACTGGTGATCCGACAAAAGAGAAAGGCGTTCAACTCGTGACGGAAAAAAATGAAAATTTAAGATAGTTTCGAAAATCTTTAAGAATGATGACGTTAGGGCAATAGGACGATAGTTTTTTTTTTTTTTTTTTAACGGGATTAGCCCATCCGGGGGTGCTGGTGGTAGAGTGGTACCGCTCTTGCCTTCATAAGCCAGATGTCACGGGTTCGATTCCCGGGCCGGTGGAAGTTGTTTGGACATACTTCCTAGCCCCCATTAGTCCCTGTTCACCTAGCAGTAAAGTAGGTACCTGGTGTAAATCGAAAGTTGCGAATTCGTATTCAGGGACAAGTTGTTAGAGCTTCCAATAACTTGATGACATAAACCATTGACTCTTCAGGCTTCTATGCCTTGACTCTTCAGGCTTCTACGCCCTTAACTCATGAGACATAAAGGCAAGCATGAACTTAGCATGCTTCCCTGTTGGGCACTGTAAACGCTTCTTCGCTTCACCTTACACAAGGATGTAGGGGAGTGCCCATCGGGGCCTGGGGAGTAATAATAATAATAATAATAATAATAATAATAATAATAATAATAATAATAATAATAATAATAATAATAATTTATAGGAAAAAAAATAATAAATATATAATTAAATAATATTGATAATAATAATAATAATAATAATAATAATAATAATAATAATAATAATAATAATAATAATAATAATAATAATAATAATAATAATAATAATAATAATAATAATAATAATAATAATAATAATAATAATAATAATAATAATAATAATAATAATAATAATAAAAGTGAGAAACGCTATATGTAAAGTATGCTGTGTTGTCAATAGTAAGAGAAACAATTGAGACCCTGCAATTGTGTGTAAATGAGGCAGAAAGTCAGATGAGCAACCTGTGACTTGGTCACAATTTTCGTGATGCCATATGACAGCAGGGTCCACCATTAGACAATACATTATAGTTCCAATATCTTCCCAGGCGGTAGTACCTCCCTCTTTGGTAGCTACTACTTGAGGGATTAGAATGGTCACCCTTCTTCGGGATAGGCTGAACCAAGGCTTGCTTTCAATAAGGAAAAGTTTGAGTTTTGAGGCAAAGGCGAAAGAAGCGAGCATGCACAGGGGCCAAAACTTCAGTACACTCCCTCAGAACACTAGGGAGTATTCCGTCTAATGCTTACTCCTATTCACATCCAGATTGGATAACACACCAGCAACCCTACGATTGGAGGTCATAAGAATGTACATAGGTTCAATAAGAGGAGCAAGAGTAAGGGGATAGAGTTGGAAGCGTCTAAGATGGAGCTAAAGGAAAATAAGGGAGAATTGGCTAAACAGTTATCAAGTCGGAAAGGAGGAGGACAAGAGGGAGTGCAGAAGTTATTACAGATATTTTTGGTTAAGGACCAGAAATATTTACTAGAAAAAGAGTTAGTCAGGTCAGCGTTCTTTTTTTTTTAAATAAAATTCCGTTTGGCCCTACGATGAATAGTTCTTACAACGATTCCTAGAAGTAATGAAAGAGGAGTGGGTAACAAGAGGAGATAGTTTCATAACTTGATATGCCCTATCTCTCTCCCTACGTGCAAGAGAGCAGGAGCGATCAAACCATGATTGTAAAGTGAAAGTTTTGGTAGAAGATGGGATAAATGCACTCATACCACCCTGTATAACCCCAGCAATGCTGTCAGTAGATACCGAGGCGTCCCGAGTGGAAAAGCAACATTCATCCCAGGGAAAGTCGGAAAAGAATTCTCCCAAGGATTGCCAGTTTGCCCTCCGATTGTGCCATAGTTGACGTTTAGAGAGGGGTGGGGGAGGTGGTCGTGCCCAGTTTGATTTAATAGAAACAAGATTGTGATCAGAAGACCCTAAGGGGACGGAAATTGAATATTAATAGTGTGAGGGGTTAGAGGTAAAACAAAGATCAAGAATAATATCAAATATAATAACACTATTGTGTAATAAACACGTGTTATTACATCACTAAATAGCAATTAAGTAGAACCAAAAGGCAGTTTTGTCAAAAAATGTGTAAAACTAAACATTCAGAATTGTTTGCTTTAAAACATCCAAAATCTGCAAAAACATCTACCTTGGGGGAAAATTATATGCAAATAAAATCCGATAATACGAATAAAATTAATTTTTCAATATAAAATACAGCATAATTTATGATCTAATCAGTCTACTTATTTTGACAAAAACTTATGCTATTTACCATCTATAATAAAGTTGATCACATTTCTGAATCATAGAACCCTCACCACAATTTCGGCCAACAAAACACTTGTCTTGTAATTTATATTTTAATAATTTCACTGAATGCACTTCATATACACAATTGAGCATATCTCATTCTCAAGCCGATACTACAGGATTACATTAATATGTATGTAACTTCTGGACGTCCAGCTGATTTTCTCAAAGATTCAAAAGGTTAACTACACAAAAGCTTAACATAGCAAGTCTTATATTGTACTACATCTGTAACGACCAAATCAGATTATTGCTGTTATCTCTCCTCTTCTCCAGTTTCTCACGCATCTCTTCTTTCTTTATATGTTTCAAGAGTCTCGTCGCCAAAGATGGTTGCGGTTGCATTTATGACACTCCTTCCAAACTCTGGGGAGATTAATTGCCCAGAGTTTATTATTTCTTCACACGAGTGAGTGTCATCAAGTGTTTTCATCCTTTGCCTGTCGATAAAATTTCTACGATAATTTTGTTGCACTAAAACGTGTCTTTTATGTAGTATGTTCTTATTGTGATGAATAAGCAATTAATTGTTTTCATGGAGACATGATTTTTAGTAATGATTCTCTTCTTGTTCATTATCGTCATCAATTACAAACAATTAAATTAGGAAACCCACCAAAGTGTATTAAATAAAAATAATCATGTTTTATTTTTCACAAGGATTTTTTAACACAATATATCGGAAATATATCACAAGTCACATGCAACAATATGTATTATATAGCTCATGGTTTACGGCACAAAGTTCATTTTATATTGAAATGAGGTCACTGCATATTAATAACACCAATTACCAATTAATAAATGTTATACAAATGTTATTTTCCTTAATTATCAATGAACAATTGCATCATGATACTAATAATTTAATCTAGATTTATCTAATGTAAAGAGATATTTTTTGCAGATGAATATTTAACATCTAATTTGTATATAAAAAGATTCTCAAAAGCTGAGTTTTATCCCACAAAGCATACAATTCTGTATCCAACTGTACCAAATTTGAACTTATGTAATTTTTCTTCCAGAGGATGCAGGGTTCCCATGATGTTTTTGTTCCTCCCCTGGTCCTCTCATGACATGTCACTAGTGATGGTGACGCCCAGCAGTGTGCAGTTGTTCACCACAGGTATGAAGGCACCATCCACAATCACATCCTGGCAGATTAAGGGTTTCTTGACTATGGTTACTTACATGACATAACATTTTCTGATGTTCAGCATGATGTTCCTTATTGTAGCCCAGGCGTACAGTTATTGTGTGATCTGCTGCAGGTGCTGTCCTCGGTCCAACGTTCGACAGGGCTTAGCACGATGCCGAATTGCCTGATAAGACGGATTGGAAGGTCATCAGGCGCAATTATTAGGTTGGTCTCTAAGCTGAGAGTCACCGGGCCACATCCCAGGGTATAAGCGACTGTGTGCTCCTTCCGGCCGGGAGATATGCAGGCAATGTTGAGGTGTCTAGATGTGCATATACGTCGCTGAAGTGTGCCTCACTCAACTCTGCCAATGTCTTGTTGGAAACATTGTCAGTTTCAAGTTTCCAGGGCTCAGGCTCGCGGTTCGTGAGGGTAGAAATTGTTCAATATCATCTCCCGTTCTGCCGTTGCAAAATTTTGCACGAGGCCTCGGTACCATGTACAGGGGGTGGCTTATTCCAAGTTGATTTGTTACACCAGCTTTGACTTCAGATCTGGTGGCAAATGTTGTTGTCCGCGACTGTGCCCTTGGTCTCGTTTTCGAATGAGCCCCCTGATTCGGGCCGTTGGACGGCCTGGACTGCCATCGCATTTTTGGAAGTCAACCCTGGAAAACACCTTTCATATACCACACTAAATCTATGTTGTAAATATTCAACTGTAGTGTCAATGTCTAGGAGGGATATTACACCAGTCTAGTCGTGATTACAGATCCATCTGCCAAAATTTGTAATCGATGAGTCTTGCAGTGGACGAAATACTTTCGCATATCCTACAAGGGGCTGGGTGCATCCGAATTGCCAGATGATCACATTATGATCCGATGCTTCAATTACTGGAGTGGCAGTATTTCCGGAGACGCCGCATGAACATTCAGGCTTCTACACAATGAATCACTTTCAAATTCAGCATTTGGGTCACCCATGATAAGGACAAGAACATGTGGTCTCTGACTGCGGATTAGATCCTGTCGTCCGGCTGCCTGGCTACACAAGCCATATATACAATACGCCTACTTCCCATTCACAGGACCCCACGTTACCTCTAGTTTATCGGGTACAGATAACTGCGAGGGAAATACCAATGAATGCTAATTCCTTTATGCATGATGACTCCCTCACTAATTTCTCTATCTGCGGCTACAAAGTTAAGGTCCCTTCGGAGAACAGTACGTCAAGGTGTGATATATCACTCTCTCATTAATTATATCCGTGCAATTTAGTCTCCATTACGACAGTAATGTTAACATTGTACTGTGAGAGAAGGATCTGCAGTTTATAGAATCAAGGATCATTCTGAATTCCATTGATGTTTGTCATCATGAGCACAAGTGGGTCCATAATAAATACTAAATAATGGTTGCCTCTCGTGTAACGAGGATGGCCGTCCCAAGGGCCACCTAAGCGTGAATTTGTTTATGGTGTAGAAGCTGTCGCCAACACAACATCCACATCCTAAGTTAACGAGTTGCATGACCCAGTTTCAAGGAATAGTCTAGAACTCCACTGGTTGACCATTACCCCGGAACGCGGTCCGCAAATCGATTAACATCCAAGTTCCCAATTACTACAGGGTAGACAGAGGCAAATGGCGAAGAGAAACTTGCCCATATTTTCACCTTGCCCGGGGATCGAACCCGGGTCCGCTTGCTTGCGAGGTGAGGATGCTGATCATTACACCACAGGTATCACCGAGGTCGCCCACAAATTAATCGAACTGGGCTCTGTCTCCATGAATTTTGCCAACAAGCTTGAGGTTCACAAAGTTCTCGGCTGACGTGTTCTTCATCTCACACGGAGTGTACACTTCTGATTACGTCGGTGTTGATAAGTTCTAGGGACAGTTCCCCATGATCAGCATAGAGTTCATAAGCAGATGATAAGCGGTCATACTCGTAATGGTATAGTGGCAATTTGAGTTGCCAGTTGACATCCCACGTGCGTAATGACTAAACTTTAATAATTGCCCGATTTATTTAGTTGTTACATCAAACATGCTGAAATTCTGTTCAGTAAGGCACACGATCAAATTCGCAAGGAAATACCAGGGCATTGAAAATTAATGACGCAAACAATTTAATTTTGATGTGTGGATGTTTATGTGGATGTTTGTGTGGATGTTTGTATGGATGTCCAGACATTTTACAATTTCACGGGGACAAAATTGTTACAGAAGAAATGTTTCCTGATTTGTTTAAAGCTCATCACAACTAACAGTACATATCTATAAAAAAGTACCGGTCTGGAAATAAATTGGGGAAGTGGAAAAAAGACGTTTTCCCTTTTTCTATTGAATGTGTAATGTGGCCAGATTTCAGCTCCTGGTATGAATAAAAACCTCAATTTGGTGTACATTATCATATTCTAATGTGATTAGAATCATTTGGAAGTATGCATTATGTCCTGGGTCATATAAGTCATCTTGAAATCCATTATAGTAGACATTCCAGCGGTTGGTGGTTGCACCCAAGGCATCTGATAATGCTGCTGATATGTTTAACTTCGTGCTATGCTTTATTTGAGGAATATCTCATGATAAGGGAAGCCGCCAAATCAGGTCTTGCACATGCAATTAAAATGAGGCTGATCAAGGAATACCAGCCAATGAAGTACTGTACAATATACTGTATAATAGATGGAGGGGCCCTGCTGTGGCTTCCTGGATCACCAACCTTTAGGGAAGTGTGCCTAACCTGTGCTGAGTGTGTGGCACGGAGTATGGCCAAGTATTTGACGGGTATGCAATACCATCTACGAAAGATGCCACACATCAGCGTAGAACAAAGAGAAAATTAAGAATGGAGGTCACATTCAGAGATGAGATGAAAGCGATCCAGAAAAAGAAAACTTTCTGCCAATGGTGAAGAAAAATGAGAAGTTCTTCAAGATGAAGAACTGAATGGAAGTCAAGCTATTCATGATGATGGCGATTCAGATCTCCTAATCACGCAGATGACGGCACAATCAGCATCACTGTCGGACACTGTTCTGATAAAGGATGGCACAGGCCTATTGGTGTTGATGTGCTACTATATTGATCTGGGCACTCGACATACTCATGAAGAATGACTCAACGTCAAAACCACGAACATGGGACATCAAGATGGTGAAGCGGGCACTTGGTGAGTCAGAGTGCAGCGATATTATTTTCACCCATGCAGCCCACGTATGCCATATCACGTCACTCCTGTATGGCATAAGAAATATGATAAATTCAAGTCTTCCGTGGCCAGGTCGAGACATTCAGTACAGTAGGAAAATCAGTCGAAGACATCATAACAGCTGGAGAAAAATCTCAGATAGAGGAGATTCTGCGAGAAGATTACAGTGAAAAGGTCTCGAGTTATGTCTCAGAGTTCCTGCCTATCTTCTGCTTCTACTAAGCACCATAGTATGAGAGTATATCTTCAAGTCCAGCAGTGGAAAGGTGTCTCTACCATTAGGCCGAAGACTGGGGTTGGTGTTAACTGATGGACGTATACTTCCGGTCATGACACATATACCACCTGTCACTGTTGTCTATTATTAGATGCAACTGTATGGTAGACTGCAGCTCAAGTAGATGTTTTTCAGAAGAACAACCTGGCCAACTCTTCACAATCACATCATCAGTGAATTTGGAAAATAGATGAGGATGACGAATGTGACAACTAATAGGATGAGTTATTGATGTCAGTCAACACTTTTGTTTTAACTTTATGATTTTTTTAATTTACTTGATCTACATGGATGAAACACATTTGTACTTACAATGTGATCAATGTTTTAATCTGAATAACTACTAAACTGTGTTCTATTATAGAGTTCGAAAACATTTTATTAGGGAAAAGGTATTTACATATTAATTTACCCTACTGTCACAAGTTGACCTACAATGCTGTCTATGATTGGCTAATTAGGTGATACCGAGAACTACCAATGTCAATGAGGGTGGTTCACGGACTGTATGCTTATATAAGTTTTCTAATGTTTTGATTTACGATGTTTTTTATATATCAGTGTTATTTAATTTTGGTTGCAAAACATTATGTAAAAGCCATATTCTGTTTTATAGAGCATAAGGTGTAAACTTTAATGTATTGTATTAGGATTAGTTGGCCATCGAGCCATATTTATGTGGTGGCGGTGATGGTCACGGCAGAACAGCGTGAGCCACCAACTGAACCGGACAGCACGGAGAACCAGTAACTCCAGGCCTGGTATACACACGCCGACGTGGGGTACAAGATAGCCGCCGAGTTGTGCGTGAAGTAATTGGAGATATTTGGACATGAAAACTTCCTCTGTGAATGTAAATAGTGTAAGAAAGGTCATTTTTACAGGACTAGTTTCCATAACCCCTTCTTCTCGGTCTGAAAGTCCTGTGACAACTGACAATGGTGCCCAGACCCGGGATACAGACCGAATGAAGGCATTGGAAGTGCAAGGTGAGAACTGAGTAACAGTAGAGAAGGAGACATTACGACTATTGAAGGGAACATAAGGAGTAACGTGTTTTAAATCGACTAACAATGGATCCATGAGAATTGATTCAAACTGGTCGAGACTTGGGGTATGACGGAACTGAATTGAATGGGTTTGTGACCCAACAACAATCAATTCTAATTGACGAAAGACAGCAAGAGAGAGAAGAAAGAAGAATAAGAAAAGAAGAAGAAAGAAGAGAAAAATAAAGAAGAGAGTATGAGTTAAGGAAAGCAGAACAGGAATTGGAATGCGAGATCAAAATTAAAGAAAAGGAAGCAGAAATTAGAGAAAAGGAAGCAGTGGAAAGAGAGAAGGAACGAGCCGAAAAGGAGAGAGAACGAAAACATGAACTTGAAGTGCTTCAGCTTCGTCAGGACATCCCCGAACCCAGGCCAACTATCCCTTATTACTCAAAGCCAAAGTTACCTAAGTTTGAGGAACAAGTTGACGACATTGATGCATATATTGAGAGGTATGAAAGGTATGCAACTAATAGTGAGTGGCCGATAGATCAGTGGGCAGTTAATTTAAGCTCTCTCCTTACTGGTAAAGCTCTTCAAGCTTATGTTGCCTTATCGCCACATAAGCAGTGGATTATGAATTGGTGAAGAAATCTACCTTAGAAAGTTACATGCTCACAGAAGAAAGTTATCGTTCAAAGTTTCGTGACTAGGTACCGGACAAAGGAGAAAGTGTTAATCAGTTTACGTCTTGCATGATTCGGTTTCTAGAACGGTGGATAGACTTATCGGGAATCGAAAAGTCTTTTAAAGGGCTTAAAGACTTGATTTTCCGTGAACAGTTCCAGAGATGGTGTCACTTAGAGTTGCAACTAATTTTGAAAGAGAGAAAACCAACAACAATCAAAGCCTTGACTGGTGTTGCTGGTCTATGGCTGATGATGTTGGTCTATGATTCGTGATGCTGGTCTATGACTTGTGATGTTGATCTATGACTGGTGATGTTGGTCTATGACTTGTGATGTTGATCTATGACTGGTGATGATGATCTATGACTGGTGATGTTGATCTATGACTGGTGATGATGGTCTATGACTGGTGATGATGGTCTATGACTGGTGATGATGATCTATGACTAGTGATGTTGGTCTATGCCTTGTGATGTTGATCTATGACTGGTGATGTTGGTCTATGACTGGTGATGTTGATCTATGACTGGTGATGATGGTCTATGACTGGTGATGATGATCTATGACTGGTGATGTTGGTCTATGACTTGTGATGTTGATCTATGACTGGTGATGTTGGTCTATGACTGGTGATGTTGATCTATGACTGGTGATGATGGTCTATGACTGGCGATGATGATCTATGACTGGTGATGTTAATCTATGACTGGTGATGTTGATCTGCGACTGATGATGTTGATCTATGACTGGTGATGTTGAGCTATGACTGGTGATGCTGGCCTGTGACTGGTGATGTTGATCTATGACTGGTGATGCTTGTCTGTGACTGGTGATGTTGATCTATAACTGGTGATGCTGATCTATGACTGGTGATGCTGGTCTATGACTGGTGATGTTGATCTATGACTGGTGATGTTAGTCAATGACTGGTGATGTTGATCTATGACTGGTGATGTTGATCTATGACTGGTGATGCTGGTCTATAGCTGGTGATGTTGATCTATGACTGGTGATGTTGATCTATGAATGGTGATGTTGATCTATGACTGGTGATGTTGGTCTATGACTGGTGATGTTGATCTATGACTGGTGATGTTGATCTATGACTGGTGATGTTGATCTATGACTGGTGATGTTGGTCTATGACTGGTGATGATGGTCTATGACTGGTGATGATGATCTATGACTAGTGATGTTGGTCTATGACTTGTGATGTTGATCTATGACTGGTGATGTTGGTCTATGACTGGTGATGTTGATCTATGACTGGTGATGATGGTCTATGACTGGTGATGATGATCTATGACTGGTGATGTTGGTCTATGACTGGTGATGTTGATCTATGACTGGTGATGATGGTCTATGACTGGCGATGATGATCTATGACTGGTGATGTTAATCTATGACTGGTGATGTTGATCTGCGACTGATGATGTTGATCTATGACTGGTGATGTTGAGCTATGACTGGTGATGCTGGCCTGTGACTGGTGATGTTGATCTATGACTGGTGATGCTTGTCTGTGACTGGTGATGTTGATCTATAACTGGTGATGCTGATCTATGACTGGTGATGCTGGTCTATGACTGGTGATGTTGATCTATGACTGGTGATGTTAGTCAATGACTGGTGGATGATGGTCTATGACTGGTGATGTTGATCTATGACTCGTGATGCTGGTCTATTACTGGTGATGCTGGTCTATAACTGGTAATGTTGATCTATGACTGGTGATGTTGACCTTTGACTGGTGATGCTGATCTGTGACTGGTGATGTTGATCTATGACTGGTGATGCTGGTCTATAGCTGGTGATGTTGATCTATGACTGGTGATGTTGATCTATGACTGGTGATGTTGATCTATGACTGGTGATGTTGATCTATGACTGGTGATGCTGGTCTATAGCTCGTGATGTTGATCTATGACTGGTGATGTTGATCTATGACTTGTGATGTTGATCTATGACTGGTGATGATGGTCTATGACTGGTGATGCTGGTCTATAGCTGGTGTTGCTGGTCTATGGCTGATGATGTTGGTCTATGATTCGTGATGCTGGTCTATGACTTGTGATGTTGATCTATGACTGGTGATGATGATCTATGACTGGTGATGCTGGTCTATAGCTGGTGATGTTGATCTATGACTGGTGATGTTGATCTATGACTGGTGATGTTGATCTATGACTGGTGATGCTGGTCTATAGCTGGTGATGTTGATCTATGACTGGTGATGTTGATCTATGAATGGTGATGTTGATCTATGACTGGTGATGTTGGTCTATGACTGGTGATGTTGATCTATGACTGGTGATGTTGATGTATGACTGGTGATGTTGATCTATGACTGGTGATGTTGGTCTATGACGGTGATGTTGGTCTATGACTGGTGATGTTGATCTATGACTGGTGATGTTGATCTATGACTGGTGATGTTGATCTATGATGTGGTGATGTTGGTCTATGACTGGTGATGTTGATCTATGACTGGTGATGATGATCTATGACTGGTGATGTTGGTCTATGACTGGTGATGTTGATGTATGACTGATGATGGTCTATGACTTGCGATGATGATCTATGACTGGTGATGTTAATCTATGACTGGTGATGTTGATCTGCGACTGATGATGTTGATCTATGACTGGTGATGTTGATCTATGACTGGTGGTGCTGGTCTGTGACTGGTGATGTTGATCTATGACTGGTGATGCTTGTCTGTGACTGGTAATGTTGATCTATAACTGGTGATGATCTATGACTGGTGATGCTGGTCTATGACTGCTGATGTTGATCTATGACTGGTGATGTTAGTCAATGACTGGTGGATGATGGTCTATGACTGGTGATGTTGATCTATGACTCGTGATGCTGGTCTATTACTGGTGATGCTGGTCTATAACTGGTAATGTTGATCTATGACTGGTGATGTTGACCTTGACTGGTGATGCTGATCTATGACTGGTGATGTTGATCTATGACTGGTGATGCTGGTCTATAGCTGGTGATGTTGATCTATGACTGGTGATGTTGATCTATGAATGGTGATGTTGATCTATGACTGGTGATGTTGGTCTATGACTGGTGATGTTGATCTATGACTGGTGATGTTGATGTATGACTGGTGATGTTGATCTATGACTGGTGATGTTGGTCTATGACTGGTGATGTTGGTCTATGACTGGTGATGTTGATCTATGACTGGTGATGTTGATCTATGACTGGTGATGTTGATCTATGACTGGTGATGTTGGTCTATGACTGGTGATGTTGATCTATGACTGGTGATGATGGTCTATGACTGGTGATGATGATCTATGACTGGTGATGTTGGTCTATGACTGGTGATGTTGATCTATGACTGGTGATGATGGTCTATGACTTGCGATGATGATCTATGACTGGTGATGTTAATATATGACTGGTGATGTTGATCTGCGACTGATGATGTTGATCTATGACTGGTGATGTTGATCTATGACTGGTGATGCTGGTCTGTGACTGGTGATGTTGATCTATGACTGGTGATGCTTGTCTGTGACTGGTGATGTTGATCTATAACTGGTGATGCTGATCTATGACTGGTGATGCTGGTCTATGACTGCTGATGTTGATCTATGAAAGGTGATGTTAGTCAATGACTGGTGGATGATGGTCTATGACTGGTGATGTTGATCTATGACTCGTGATGCTGGTCTATTACTGGTGATGCTGGTCTATAACTGGTAATGTTGATCTATGACTGGTGATGTTGACCTTTGACTGGTGATGCTGATCTGTGACTGGTGTATAAAGCAGGAGGACCTCTGCTTACCAGTCGTTTCCACTCTCTCCTGGAGAATATATGGGAAAGGAGGAAATCCCCCAAGGTCTTAAAGACACCTCCATCGTCAATATTTATAAGAACAAGGGAGACTAGTCAGACTGTGCCAACTACCGCGGGGTCTCGCTACTGTCCGTAGCTGACAAGATTATCGCCCGAGTTCTCCAAAACAGACTTCTTCTTGAGGCGGAAAACTTCCTCCCAGAATCTCAATGTGGCTTTAGCCCATCACGTGGCACCACTGACATGATCTTTTCTGCCCACCAGATACAGGAAACGTGCAGAGAACCGCGTCGTGACCTGTACATGGTTTTCATCGCCCTAACCAAGGCGTTCGACTCCTGTCAACAGGGAAGACCTCTCGCGGACCCTCAGCCGTTTTGGATGCCCACCAAAATTCATCGCCATTGTGAGGAAACTCCACGATGGCATGAACGGCAGTGTTCCCACAAAGACAACCAGTCTGAATTCTTTCCCATGCAAACCGGGGTTAAACAAGGGTGTGTCCTGGCAACAACTTTCTTTTCCATTTTCTTGGCTTCCTTCCTTACTCGTGCCAATGCCAATTTAGCCGGCGAAGCGACATCGAGTACAAGATGAAGGGTCTTTCAACATAAGGCGACTCTAGGCACAACAAAGGTGTCCGCAGCTTCCATTACTGAACTTTATGCAGAAGACAACACCCTTGTTGCTCACACTGAACGCGACCTACTGGGGATCCTGTATACCTACACAGATGCATATGCACATTTCGGTCTTGAAGTGAATCTACATAAGACTCAGATTCTCTTTCAACCTTCCCCTGGTTCAGACACATTTCCACCATCCATCCAGCTTAACGGTACTACCCTCTCTAAAGTTACCCACTTTCGGTATCTCAGCACCGGATTAGATGTGCATCTCAAGCCTTTGGCCGACTCCGAAACCGTGTATTCAGCTGTAGAGAACTGAAATTATCTACAAAGTTACACATATATCGAGCAGTGGTTCTCCTTCCTGCTATATGCCAGTGAGACATGGGTCACATACAGAAGGCACCTCAAGGAACTTGTAAGCTTTCACCAACTAGTTTACGTTCCATCCTCCGAGTTCGCTGGGATGACAAGAGAACAAATGTCAGTATTCTTGTTGACACCAACTGTACTGTAGGAGCATCGAGATTACCATTATCCATGAACAACTTACCTGGACTGGCCATGTTACCCGCATGGACGACAGTAAACTGCCAAAGCAGCTACTTTACAGTCACCTAACGAATAATAAAAGTAACCCGGCGGGCAACTGAAAAGGTAAAAGAATAGTCTTAAGACATTCCTGAGAAAGTGACAAATCGACCCCCTCACCTGGGAGACGATAACTCCCCATCGTAACGCTTGGGGAACACCACGGGAGAAGTGGTCAATACTTTCAAGTTAGCCCGACTGCAAACTGAGGAAGACAAGCGCCAACGCCGGAAAGACGCTGCCACGGCCCCGGCTCCCGCACTCGATGTAGCCCTCAAAATTCACCAAAGAAGGTGACATCCTTAATAACTCATATCATTGTATCATAGCTGGATGATCATCATAATCGATTCCGAGTGACAGCAAAGTAGTAGATGCTGGTCTAGGGTTGGTGATGTTGATCTGTGACTGGTGATGCTGGTCTATGTGGCAGTGATGCTGGTCGATGGCTGGTGATGTTGGCCTATGACTGGTGATGTTGGTCTATGACTGGTGATGTTGATTTATGACTGGTGATGTTGGTCTTTGACTGGTGATGTTGATCTATGACCGGTGATGTTGGTCTATGACTGGTGATGATGGTCTATGACTGGTGATGTTGGTCTATGACTGGTGATGCTGGTCTATAGCTGGTGATGTTGATCTATGACTGGTGATGTTGATCTATGACTGGTGATGTTGGTCTATGACTGGTGATGCTGGTCTGTAGCTGGTGATGTTGATCTATGACTGGTGATGTTGATCTATGACTGGTGATGTTGATCTATGACTGGTGATGCTGGTCTATAGCTGGTGATGTTGATCTATGACTGGTGATGTTGATCTATGAATGGTGATGTTGATCTATGACTGGTGATGTTGGTCTATGACTGGTGATGTTGATCTATGACTGGTGATGTTGATCTATGACTGGTGATGTTGATCTATGACTGGTGATGTTGGTCTATGACTGGTGATGTTGATCTATGACTGGTGATGTTGGTCTATTACTGGTGATGTTGGTCTATGACTGGTGATGTTGATCTATGACTGGTGATGTTGATCTATGACTGGTGATGTTGGTCTATGACTGGTGATGTTGATCTATGACTGGTGATGTTGATCTATGACTGGTGATGTTGATCTATGACTAGTGATGCTGGTCTGTGACTGGTGATGCTGGCATAAGTCTCGTTATGTTGGTCTGTGGTTTATGGTGCTTATCTATGGCTGGTGATGTAAATGTGTGATGGTGATGCTACATTGTGACTACTGGTGCTTTATAAGGAGATCTGTGGCTGGTGATCCTAATCTATTGCTGTTGACGCTGGCCTGTGCGGAGTTGAGAGTACTATAGATGTAAAAAAAAAACTGGAAAAACGTTTTTTTTCAGTAATTTTTCCGGTATTTTTGTTGGCTTTCGTAAATTAAAATTTTTAGTTACTTCCAATACTACATATCATAATAGTGTTTTCAAATTAATAATTTACACACTTTATTTTTGTTCATTTACAGTAATTATTGTCAAAAGTACTACTACAAAGTACTGTACTCTGCAAAGGTGTTGTACAATCATTAGCAATATTTTCAGATATATTTACTATACTCTGCAGTAAAGTATTTTGATAGTTTCAAAATATACTTTGTGTAAAATAATCAATCATTATTATTAATGGAAAATAATTTCTTGAAAGAGAGAGAGAGAGAGAGAAAACAGTTTTTTTAACTTGGTGTTTTTTTTCCGGAAAAAGACGGTTTTATTCTGCCGAAAAACATCATTTACATCGCTAGTTGGGACTCTGTTCGGAGCTGTGATAAATAATGCATCACTGCTGCGCCTTCGTCGCCCATGTGAAATTTACTGCCGCCTCAAAGGTTCAGATTAAAGAGGCCATAATAAATTTAGAAAAGTGAAAACCATGGTTTAGATAACTAATTATATGACCCAGTTACGTACAATTTATATCCTTAATGATAATGGCAGCTGATCCCACAACACAAGGAAGCACTTTGTCGGCAATGCTCTCGGCCTCCTCACTTCCCTAATCGTAAAGTTAACTACCCATTCAAATTGGGTGGACTGGGAGTGTCCTCGGCGCGCACCAGTATCCCTGAAAACACAAAAAGCGATTTATCAATTCGTTCGCATTTTCAGGCTATGCGTTTACAAAAGCAATTAGGGTCGTTCAGTGCGAACTCTGTATTTAATAATACAACCAGAAACCCCTCTCACTGTCCATTATTAATATTAAGCAGTAACTTCTCAACAAATCAGACAAAAAACTGCTTATAACGGTAAACATTTCTGTCAAAGTAAACACCCGGCAGGTGGAGACAATAAGCCTCTACTGAACTTTTGTTTTAAATGAAGTTGGTCAGTGTTTGTTGCTCGTATTTCACTGACTTTTTACATCTAATTCAGATATATGTTAAATTTATAACAGATTCATTAGTTCAAATCTATAACAACTGTGATGCAAATATTGTATTAGTTTTATCTACAATTCATTACAGTTGCTCGACTGTACCAAGGTATCAATCACTCACTCAAGCCACCAACCTCGTGTCTTATGGTTGGTGATCACGACCCTCCACCTAAAATGCCTGTCCCGACCATTCCTCCTAAATTTTGTATCCTTCCTGATCCCAATGTTTAATTCCATTTATCTACCCCAGTGTTTGTGATATTTATTCATTCGTGAAGATTTTGTTGGTAATCATTTCGGAATAGTGAATATTCTATATCATTTGTACCTTCTTGATATTCTTTGGTTGGACAGCCTGGATGGGAGCAGCTTGGCATTCGAGTAGTGTACTGTGGAGAGCGACGTAAAGTGTTATTTTGATTTAACACAGCGTAATTTGTCGGTAATTGCTTATTTCTAATAATCATCTTTTTATGAATGTCTTATAATCAGTTCATAGTATTTTTTCTGCCCTAAGAGGGTTCCCTTTGCTTGATAACGGACAAAAATTTCCCTTTGCTATTAAAGACACTATTAAAGAACTAAAAAATATTTTAGTTCTATGATTGGTAAATAGTTGAACGGATTTGTCTGGGTACTAAATAATGTGAATAATGTCGCCTACATATCCTTGTGGAAGTTCACTCCAGGTCATGTGTTCATACTTTAGTGGTTTATATAGTTCCCATGTGCTACTCTGGCATTTAGATAATCACATTTTGCTCTTTGGTGCAGTATTCAAGCCCTGCAACATATCTTATAGCACCACATCAACTTAAATTTCTTTAACCGTTACTTGTAAGATCATTTCAGTAATCGTACTATTTTGCTTTTTGTATGCGCCTATTTTGTTGTGTAGCCACGTTGTCTGTAAATAAGGGCATGGTTTTGTTGACGGTGGTTTTCTTAGGGGGGGGTCCTTTTTTCAGATTTTTTTTTGTATTGCCTAGAGAGTAAAGGACTGGAATACAGCGTGTCTCACTGGTAGGATATAACGTGTACTTCTAGACGGCTTTTCATCTGACTGTTGCCTCTGGTGCCCCTCAGTATACCGTATCGTACTCCGGAGGCGTGTGACCAGAAATGGCAGATGGCTTTTCTACCAAACAAATATCGCCTCCACCGCTTCACCAGACCTGTTTCTCCTGTAGTAATGTCATAATTACACATATCTCAACCGTACACTGTACTAGAAATAAAACAAACAAATACCTTGGCTTACCTCTTTGCACTCTTGAAATGGTACACACATAAACAAACAGCATAAATCAGCAGAACAATAAAATTAATTAAATTGAATTTTCATAACTTTAGACCACATAAAAATCTATTACTAACTAGAGCATACTCGCATGACCCAGATTAAAGTACTACGCACCAGTGTGGGACTCATATAATGTACACACACAAACATACAAAAACTAGAGACTAAACATTTTAGCAGCAGAACTCTTAGGAATGGAATACAAAACAGAAGGTATTTAAACAGATATTAAAACACATTACAAATATACTTTATTCAGCTACCCAGACTATACAGACTCCCTATACTTAACAAAATCGAAAACAAACACTTACATTTTTACACGACTGTAGTTCAACAAACACACTCAATTCACACAACAAAAATATATCTCAAATATTTTACACTCATTTACTCCCTTTTCCCAAGAGATCTATAAGAGACTTGAACCATCTTTGTGCTTTCCACAGCCAATAGTCCATCCATAAACACATGCAGAAACAACTTACAAAATATCTTTCCTCGAAAACACCTTTCCCTCATAAATGGTTGTAGACACAATGCCAGTATCTGCCACCTATTTACCTCTCCCTCAACAACAAACCTCCCTCCCCCTGCTGCATGTTTTGCCCCAAAACTCTCTGGCTTTGCGCAGTAACAATCTTGTTCAAAAACTTATATTAGTAGACATAGCACAGTATTCTGGGCATATTGTGCACTTTTTGACAAGAGGTTGGATAATACTGTTATTAACGGATATTGGTGTGATAATTTGTTGTTATAGTGTCCCAACTAAAACCATCTTCGGTACATTAACTGGACAAGGCAAGTCAGTGGTGCGACTGCCGAGTAGAGAGCGCTCTTCTCCTGTCATAAGGTTACTGGTTCACTCCCAGGGCATCCTCTGTCCACCCAAATGAAATTCGGCATCTAACTTTATAGGTGGGGAGATGAAGGCGGTCGAGTGTAGTACCCGCCACCCTGCATCCTTCCCTCTGTACTGCAAGATTAGCTTGCACTGTACTGTGCTGTACCCTCATGGCAAGTGTATTGTATGGGATCAACATTATTTTTTTTTCCATATTGTCATCTATTTTTCTTTGTTTCCTATACTGTTCTCCCTACTCTACCAACTATTTGGAACTCTTTGACTATCTCACTTCTTGCCATAAGTCGTTGCTATCCACACTCCCCAACATCGAGATCCTCTACCTAGGGGATTTCAATATAAATCACAAAGAGTGGCTTGGCTCTGCAAGGTGGAGCTGAGACACTCTTTTTCTTTACTGAATGATTTGGAACAAATAATCAAACATCCTACACGCGGTCCTGATTGACACAATCACCTTGCTAATATTCTTGATCTATGATTTACCTCTAACCCATCATACTATTCAAACTCAATTTTTTCCCCCTTAGGGTCTTCTAATCACAATCTTATTTCTATTAACTCAAACTGGACACGACCACCTCCCCCACCCACCTCTAAACGTCAACTATGGCACTATCGGAGGGCAAACTGGAAGTCTTTGCGAGAATTCTTCACCGACTTTCCTTGGGATGAATGTTGCTTTTCCACTTGGAACGCCTCGGTATCTGCTGACAGCATTGCTGAGGTTATACAGGGCGGTGTGAGTGCATTTATCCCATCTTCTACCAAAACTTTCACTTTACAATCATAGTTTGATCGCTCCTGCTCTCTTGCATGCAGGGAGAGAGATATGGCTTATCAAGTTATGAAACTATCTCCTTCTCCTATTACCCACTCCTCTTTCATCACTTCTAGGAATCGTTGTAAGGCTATTCTTCGTAGAGCCAAGCGGAATTTTATAAAAGAAAGACCGCTGTCCTGACTAATTCTTCCTCTAGTAAATCCTTCTAGTCCTTAACCAAAAACATCTGTAATAACTTCTGCACTCCCTCTTTTCCTCCTCTCTTCTGACTTGATAACTTTATAGCTAACTCTCCCCCTGATAAAGCCAATCTCTTTGGTACCTTATTCTCCTCTAACTCTACCTTAGACGATTCCAACTCTATCCCTCCTACTCCTGCTCCTCCTGCTGAACCTATGCACTTTCCTATAATCTCCAATCGTAGGGTTGCTGGTGTGTTATCCAGGTTGAATGTGAGTAAGGCGCATAGACCGAACGGAATACCCCCTCCTGTTCTGAGGGAGTGTGCTTAAGTTCTGGACTCTGTTCTTGCTCGCCTCTTTCGCCTTTGCCTCAAAACCCAAACTTTTCCTTCTTCTTTGGAAGCATGTCTTGGCTCAGCCCATCCCGAAGAAGGGTGTTCATTCTAACCCCTCTAACTATCGCCCCATTGCCGTAACTTCATCCCTCTCTTAGATTTTCGAAACTATCTTGAACTCCCATTTTCTCCGTCACCTTGAACGCCATTCTCTTTTGTCGGATCACCAGTATGGCTTTCGCCAGGCGAGATCTACTGGTTATCTGCGCTCCTACTGCACCCATCTTTGGTCATCCTCGCTTAGGTATTATGGGGAACTTTTCGTCGTTGCTCTCGACATCTCCAAAGCCTTCGACAGGGTCTTTGTTTTCTAAATTTCCTTCTTATGGTTTCTCTCCCCCACTTTGTCCTCTAATCTCTTGCTTCCTTGGGAACCGATCCATGGCAGTTGTTGTCGAGGGATCGATCTCTCGCTCTTTCTCTACCAATACTGGTGTCCCACAGGGTTCTGTTCTTTCACTTACCCTCTTCCTTCTTTCTATCAATGATTTACTTCACACTACAACTAATTCTATCCATTCTTACGCTGATGATTCTACTCTTCACTTTTCTTCACATATTACCCTTCCCCCTAACTCTCAAACTAGACCTGTTTATAGAGCTGATATCATTACATCTATCAATTAGGATCTGTGCAGCATCTCCTAATGGAGAGGTAGAAACTTGGTTAAATTCAATAGTAATAAAACTCAGTATTTACCAATTACACTTTCCAAATTAGATGATCTCCCACCAATCACATTTAAAGGACGCCATCATTCTACCAAATTCTAAAATAGATATACTTGGCCTCATCATTTCCTCTCACATGTCATGGAAGCCACACATCCTCAAATTGCTAAAGCTGCCTCCCGAAAGCAGGGAATGCTGCACAGCTGCTGTAGCTACTTCACTCCTTAGATGTTGCTTCAAGTATATACGGTATTCATTCGTCCTAACTTGAAGTACTGCTCTTATATCTGGGGTGGCTCTTCTTCTGTTCAACTGTTAGATAGGGTGGAATCAAAGGCCTTTCGTCTTATTAACTCTCCTCCTTTAGTTGATAATTTTTCTTCCCTTTCTCTTCGCCGCAATGTTCCTTCACTCTCTCTCTTTTACAGGTACATTAACGGGCAATATTCGGTGGATTTGGCATGCCGTGTACCGCCAGCAAGGCCCACAGTTTCTCTGTGGATGTCGGTAACACTAGAATAACTCGTTATAGTACATCTTTCTTTCCTCACACAGCCAAACTGTGGAATGCTCTGCCTTCTTCTGCGTTTCTACACTCATACAATCTGTCTCGCTTTAAAAAGATGGTTTTCCGGCATCTTCGTGGCATAGATTAGAATAATCTTTTCATTTTTTTTATTTTCGCCCCCTAGGCCCTGTTGTGGGTCGGTGACCTGTGGGGTTTTACCTATACAGATTGGTTTACTGTTGTATTTTTCACACCCTAATTGATACATATAATTCGGAAATACACCTTGAGGAATAGTGTATAAAGACGTGTTTGCATTTCCTTTGAGAATATGGATGATATACTAAACAGCGCAGTTCAAGATGGGCGGTAAGAAGGGACAACGTCAAGATGGGAGACACGACGCCCCACCACCTTCCCCTCCACCGGGCGCAGACTCTCATCCTCCACCTCCAGCGACGGACATTGCCACAATTCTGAGGTGGATGGACGACAGGGATGAGAGACGCAGAGAGATGGAACTTCAGAGGGAGGAGACACGAAGAGAGGAGGAGAAGTTGCGTTTTGATGCAATATTGGCGACCCTGGCGCTAACCCACCCTCCCTCAATTGCAGGTTTCGCGCACCAAGGCGCCAGTACCCTCCCTCCTCCACCACACCAGCGTCCTCCAGGTACTCTTGCTACTCCAATAGCTCCCAAGGCATCTGTTCAACCCCCACCCGCCCTCTCACCAGACGTCACGTTTCACCTTTTTCGTGAGTGGAGGCGGCGTTGGACAGATTACTCCACAATGGTGGACCTTGACAGCATGCCTCCAAACAAACAGCTCATCCAACTGCGGATGTGTTTGTCGCTGGAGACCCAGAGAGTTTTGGAGCACACGTTGCAAATGCCTCCCGATTCTACATCTTCAGTGACGGATGTGCTCGACCTTTTACAGGAGCACGTTAAAGGTCGGAATAACGAGGCTTTGCGTCGCCGCGCCTTCACCAGCTGCAAGCAGGCGGAGAACGAATCCTTTGACGACTTTTTTGTACGCTTGAAGAGTTTGTCAGAGGAGATCGACGTCTGCAAGGCGCACAGCCGGGAATGTGAGGAAGCCTGGATCAAGCACGGGATCTTGACAGGTGTCAGGCACGAAGAGTTGGTGCAGCGACTCATCCCCCTGGACGCTTCCTCCACACTCCAGGTGGTAGTGACTGAATGTCGGTCGTACGAGGCCACCAAGTCCGCCACCTCTGCCTTACGGGCCCCACCTGCTGTGAGAGCTATCTCACAATACAAGAAGGATAAGAAGGCGGCCAACAACGTGAAGGCTGCCGCACGTTCTTCCACGCCTCCGCCTAGTGCTTCCTGTGGCAGCTGTGGAAAGCAGCATGGCCCCAAGACATGCCCGGCCGCCGACGCACTGTGTCGTGGATGTGACCGTAAGGGCCACTGGTCTAACACAGACAGGTGCCCTGCACGAGGCCGCAAGTGTCAGGCCTGCGGTCGCTATGGACACTACGACAAGTGCTGCCGCCAACCCAAGCCCAAAAGCCCGAGACGAGGAGGAAAGCAGCGCACTTCCCTCGGGGTGGTTCGCACGCAGCCCCCTCCAGATGGCCCACGCAGCCCCAAGCAGCAGCGGAGTCACATCAGGAGGGTGGAATCGACCACACGCCCCAGGGCTACCCCTTCCCCTACCATCCGCGTCGCCGTCACACACGGTGATGTGTCGGGTCACATCGAGGTGATACCGGACACCGGCGCTGATACTACGGTGATTGGGTTGAAGCACCTCCAGAAACTGGGCCTCACCAAACGCGACCTGGGACCACCGCCGCAGCTGCAGTACTACAATGCGGACGGTTCCCAGATGCCGGACGCTGTGGGCTCCTTTCAAGCAGAGATCACTTACGGCGACAGGTCGTGTCACGGATGGATCGACGTGCAGCCTACTCTCGCTACACCCTTGTTGTCGTGGGAGCACTGCAAGGAGTTAGGCGTGGTGCCCAGAGACTTTCCTGAGCAGATTCCAGCTGCTCGGTACACCGCCAGCAGGGTGCGTGAATCAACGAGCGACGCGCCTGGCGCTGCCGCACAGAGCTGCCCAGAACCCGCGTCCACTCCCACCCACACAGGGCGCTCCCCTGCCCAGATCCTGTAAGGTCACCCTCTCCGCTCTTGTGTTCCTGCACACGCCAAGGCCTTTGCGAAGGAGTGGCAGACCAGAGCCGAGAGCGGTGACCGCCGCGCCGCTTCACGTGCCCAGGACGCCAAGGCTCGGTATGAAGACCGTGCCCGCCCTCTTCAGCCACTGGAGATTGGTGCCCTTGTCCGCGTCCGGGACCCGACGACGACACGATGGGACAAGGTGGGCATAGTGATGGGCGTCGGCTGGTCGCGGGACTACAAGGTCAGGATGCCGAGCGGCCGCGTCTGGTGGACGAACCGCCGCTTCCTCCGGCCAGTCCCACCCCTTGCTGGTGGCCCCCTGACCGAGGACGAGTCCCCTACACCTCACGAGGATCCGCCCCACAGTGCACCTCGACGCTCGGAGCGACTTAGGACTAAGAAGTCCGCTCAAGACAAAGACTATGAGCGTGAGGGGGGGAGGGAGATGTAGGTTATGTATCTAAGCTACTGTGCCGAGTAGCAACCTTGTATATAAGCTACTGTGCCGAGTAGCATTTATATGTATAATTACGTGGCAACACTGCAAGTGTTATGTGGCAACATTGCCCCAAGGCTGCCATATGGCAAGGCAGTCTCAGTCTGACTGTGTGAGCCGTGCATGGCACACGCTAGTCACCACTTGTATTTCTCCTATCCGAATAAACGGACATCAGTGTTACCCGGTGTTTCCCTACCCATCACTGCATTCTTCAGGGAACACTTGGAACCTTCAGTTATGACCATCTGGTCATAACCGAGTTTTGTCCAGCTGGATCTGGCGAGTGTGTCTTGGCCAAGTGCTCTCGCTGGTGAGTGTGTTAAGGCTAATTTGCAATAGCTTTCCTACTATTGAATATAATGTTCACGTTTTAACGTCTTCCATACACTTTTCCTCCCTTTTCAGAGAAAAATGGCGTAAATCATCTTAAGTTCTTCCCGTCATGTGTTGAACGATAGCCATAAGTGGAAGCCACAAGTGATAATAGAGTAGCTTGAGCGGACGGAAGACCATAATTCACTCCATTATCAACAAATGGGGTCCATTCCTAGATCGTCGATCCTAGGTGAATGCTCATGATCAGTTTCAGATCGTCAGTCCCTGTTGGACCTTCGTGAGCTGCTCCTGACCTCTCTGTTCTTGCTGAGAATCCGTGATCCATTCCTGATTCGACGACATGTGCTTTATTTCTACTTTACGACGCCCCTTTATTACTGGTTCACGCAAGTCCTGTTGTACTGTCATTAACATCAATTTAATGCACTAACACTCTCTCAGTGTATTTGGCATGATTGTTTCCTTAAACTCTTGAGTAAACAAGGTGATTTATGACAATATACCCTGGCATCTCTGGTGACAATCAGGTGTACCAAGGAGGTCTCATTATATGACCTCTGGCAACTCATGTTAGTTTGTTGAGGCGATCGTGTAGGTTATACCCAGACGTTCACTACAGCTGTACTCACTGTTTGCTGCTGTTGTTGCTCATGACTAGAACAGTTCCTCGTCTGCTCACACGTCAGAGGTGTATCTGTGAAACTGAAATAGTTTATTTAACCAGAAAGGTAGCTGTATGGATCGTACAGTTGTAATAACACTGACTTGGGTGAGCCTTTTATAAATTGTAGCTCTCTTCAAAAGGCATCTGTTAAAACCTATTCATGTAGTATGGATTACAATCTGATACAGTGGGGGATACATTGCGTGTAGTTAATACATACCGGATAGTTTGGACACATAAGTTTTATTACCTATGGCCAAAAAGTACCGAACTCCGGATTGACAATTGAATTCATGAACTAAGAAAGTTATAGAAAAAATTTATGTAATAATATCGCATTTAATGATATAACTAAAGTAAGGAACAGGCAAACACAGTCAGCCTTATGACATAGAGAAAGTGAAATGTAATAGGATGTGTATCAAGAGCAAAAAGGTAAAAAATAATCGCACTGTACATTAAGGATCATATATTGTTAATGTCTTATGAATATTTAGACAGCAGGTTATGTTGTTAAAGATGATTTAAAGGATGAGAATACATCGTTCCATAATTTCATTCCATGGAATTTCAAGAAGATTTGGGACTGAGAGGAACTCAGATGGGTGACGATTTCTAACTTTGTACAGTCAGTTTATAATTCCTGGAAGGACATCGAAGTCAAGGTTTAAGAAAGTCCAGACGAGCAGACATACGCGCTAGTTCATTAATTTGCTAATCACTCATGATAAAGGTGGGGCGCACACACAGACGCTCAGACACAACACATGAGCATAGTTATGAAATATTGCTCAAAACATTGGTATTTTATGCTATATTATTAGGATTATACTTTTTATAATTAATATTTTCTAACCCTACACAAAGCAGATCTGTCATCGCAGACACACACGTGTAAACACATACGCTTACAGTCATTCCTCTCCTTTGTTTTGTGTACTCGCATTTGGACTAGCAATATTAATATTTTTTATATTATTATTATTATTATTATTATTATTATTATTATTATTATTATTATTATTATTATTATTATTATTATTATTATTAATTATATCGCTGAGTCGGTATCTCGGTCGGGGATGTTTTTTTTTTTTGTCCGGACCATCTGGCGGACCGTGATCAAAAGTAATAATACCAAGCTGCACAACCTTGAGACCAGTGTAATGTGTGTGCAAAGTTTCAGGTCTCTAACTGCTTCCGTTTTGGAGGTATGGCTGGAGCAGACAGACTCAGACACATCCTTTTATTATAAGTAGAAATTATTATTATTACTAGCGGAATCACCGCCCTCCGGGCACCTCTTTCGCTAGGTTCAAGATTTCTTAAGAGCATTATAGGAGTTCCAATCTTGAGAGTGAGGTGGTGAGGAGGCATTCCAGCGGGCTCCAAAGAATTACGGAATTCTGCATGGTACTGGACTGCTTGGTCCTGGTCGATTACTGTATCAACAGATTTGAATGAGGTCTCACTGCCAGGAAGCTGTCTGAGTAGAGTCATGTTCATTTCAGCCACTGTTTCATTCTTTGGTGCTAGAATTGCGCGTTCATGCAGCCACTAGTGATCCTTGTAGTGGTGGATAATGTTTGGGTAGACCATGTTAGTGAGCTCAGTTGAGGACTTTACAACATTTCCACATCCTTTTCAACCTCTGTGTGGTTTAACGGGTCGGGTCGGGTTGGGTGTGTCGGATCGGGTTGGTTGGGATTTTTTTGAGATCCCCACATGACACTTGCTATCCATGACAAGTTTGCTCCGGTAGGACGCCACCCTCTGGGAGGCTCCACATTGTCTCACTGTTCGGTCTCCAAGACTTCTTCTTCCATCAATAATTCATTAACGGTGTATGTAAGTTCCAATACAACGGTACAGTAAAGTATATTTTTTTAACATTAAACTGTTATTATTTTATTGTCTAATCATCACTACATATAACACCACCCATCATCACTACATATAACATCATCCATCATCACTACATACAACAGCATCCATCATCACTACATATAGCATCATCCATCATCACTACATATAACACCATTCATCATCACTACATATAACACAGTCCATCATCACTACATATAACACCACCCATCATCACTACATATAACAACATCCATCATCACTACATTTAACACCACCCATCATCACTACATATAACAACATCCATCATCACTACATATAACATCATCCATCATCACTACATATAACACCATATATCATCACTACATATAACACCATCCATCATTACTACAGATCGGTAAAGTAGTTTCCGAGAATCTCGTGCAGAGACCTTACAACATTTCCACATATTTTCAACCTCTGTGTGGTTTAACGGGTCGGGTCGGGTCGGGTTGGATGTGTGGGATCGGGTTGGTTGGAGTTATTTTATTGAGATCCCCACATGACACTTGCTATCCATGCCAAGTTTGATCCGGGCGGCTCATTCGCTAGGCCACGGTAGGACGCCACCCTCCGGGAGGCTCCACATTGTCTCACTGTTCAGTCCCCAAGACTTCTTCTTCCATCATTAGTTCATTAACGGTGTATCTAAGTTCCACTACAACGGTACAGCAAAGTATATTTTTTTGGCAATAAACTGTTATTATTCTATTGTCTAATTATCATTACATATAACACCACCCATCATCACTACATATAACATCATCCATCATCACTACATATAACATCATCCATCATCACCACATATAACACCATCCATCATCACTACATATATCACCAGC
>NW_024722158.1:10670927-10700927 GCF_018991925.1 Homarus americanus
ATATATATATATATATATATATATATATATATATATATATATATATATATATATATATATAGATTATTATTATTATTATTATCATTATTATTATTATTATTATTATTTTTATTACTTGTATTGTTATTATTATTATTATTATTATTATTATTATTATTATTATTATTATTATTATTATTATTATTATTATTATTATTATTACTATTATTATTATTATTTTTATTGTTATTATTTTATTATTATTATTATTACTATTATTATTATTATTATTATTATTATTATTATTATCATTAGTAGTAGTAGTAGTAGTAGGCGGCCAGCGCGGCGTGGGTGTGGTGGAACGTCCTCCCTGATCTAAAGGGTTATTGGTGGGGACATACTCGCTGTGTGGGAGTGGGAATTTGACAATGTGTCCATGAATATCGTATGTCACCCTAAGCATTGCCACCCAAGGTTTCTTCTCATCCCTTACGGCATAAATTGTAAATATTCCGTGTGTTCACCGGCGTTCTCCAAGTGAGTGGTGACCTGTGGTGGGACAGTGAGCAGGCTCGGCGCCAAGGTCAGTGTCGTTAGGCCTACTTTGACAGGGGTGGTCCCGAGACTATCTCCCCTATGGGGCCGAGAGTGCTGCCCATGCGGTAGCCCCTCCCCCCCCCACCATTGTAACGGACACTTAATGTAGGGTCTCGACGAACCAAGTGAGTATACATAACTGATATTACACCAGTGAGACCATATATAAATAGCGGATATTTGTGCCAAGTTTATATAAACAAGTGCCTGGTGTGACAAACTCTTGTCCATAGTGTGTCATTCTGATGTATGGATGGTCGCTATTAGGGGGGGTAGCCTACACACCCACGCGTGCACGCATGCCCCTACTACCTGGACACAGCAGTCCAGCCTGTCACCTCTCCACCCTTCCCTCATAAGAGCCAGTATAATCTTGTGCCTGGGACTAAATCAGATGTTCGGAGGCGGACGTAACCGTCGCCCAAGGTGCTGTTCACTATGCCTGGTAACATTCTTTGCTGCGTCTGTGCTAGCCCGAACCAAAACTGCACAAATTGGGTTTGTGCGAGAAACAACCGACCATGTGTGGATTGCAGGAAGCTAGACCAGTGTCGGAACCCACGTCGCAGGGAGCCGACACAGGTGGCCACAGTGGATATCGCCGGGACCCAACTACCCGATGATATCCGAAATGATAGCAGTGAGTCTACTCAACCCGAAAATGTAGTACTAACAAATGCTGCTCCCTTAGTAGCAGGTGTCCACGAGGAGAATGAGAGACAGCCACCGCAGTGGAATGGCATGTCGATGGAAAATGCAGACATATGGGTCAAAGAAACCTACTCAGAAATTGTCAAGTGGTCGCCCGCTAACTTATTTGAACCACCCAAGTGTGCGGCCACCAAAGAAATGATTCGGGAGATGACTCGCTTCATGACTGATTACACTCAGGACCGCTTCCTCGCCCCCCTAGCTCTTCAAATACTGGCAATAATACCACATCTATTTTGTCAGAGGACACACACAAAGGCTAAGCACAAAGAAAATGTGGCAGCAATGAAGAGAAGATTGACAATGTGGCAGACTGGGGCCCTAGATGATCTCCTATGTGAAGCAAGAACACTGCAGGAGAGACTAAAAATTACGGGTGACGGAAAGCAAAACACCGATGACGTGGCAAGAAAATTTGGAAACAAAATGCGTGTGGGAAAAGTGTCTCTTGCGGTAAGATCTCTCGCAGAGGAATCCTCCGGTGGGGTGATGCCAATAAACAGAGAGACATTAAAACTACTGAAAGAGAAACATCCCCCTCCAAGTGATGAAGAAGGCATCAGGTTCGAGGGTGACTAAATCCCACCAAACGCTGTCCTGTTCGAGAAAATAACAGGAGAGATGGTGTGGAAAAAGGCACTGAAGACTCGAGGTGGAGCCGGCCCTTCAGGTCTGGATGCAAACGGTTGGAGAGTCATCCTCAGCAGAAACAAGTTTGGCCCTGTAGCAAGCGATCTCTGCACTGGCATTGCCGCCCTTGCAAGAAAGCTTGCATCCTCTTGCTGCCATCACCTCCAGGCCCTGACGGCCTGCCGCCTTATTCCTCTGGAAAAGAAACAAGGATGTATACCTATAGGGGTGGGGGAAGTGCTGAGGCGGATCATCGGAAAATGCATAATGGAGGTGGTAAAGGATGATGCCAGGGCAGCAGCAGGGAACCTTCAAGTGTGTGCTGGCCACCAGGCTGGCGGGGAGGCCGCCATTCACGCTATGAGATTGATATTTGAGCAGCGTGATTGTGAGGCCGTTCTCCTGGTGGATGCTTCAAACGCATTCAACATACTTAATCGCAAGGCTGCACTGCACAACATCAAGATCAAGTGTCCAAGCTTTGCAATGTATGTTGAAAATTCGTATAGGAATCCATCACACCTCTATATAGTAAACAACAAGGCTCTAAGAGGTGATACCATCTTACAGTCAACCGAGGGAACAACACAAGGGGACCCTGTTGCAATGGCAATGTATGCAATTGGCCTATCAGCGCTCCAACAAGAAATAAAATTTGAAACAACTGGGGTCAAACAAGTGGCATATGATGATGACCTTACAGGAGCAGGAAAAGTGGAGGGCATCAAAAAGTGGTGGGACTTGGTAACATCGCGAGGTCCACAAATAGGGTACCACCCAAACGCCAGCAAGTCCTTCCTCATCATGAAGCCAGAACATTATGAACGGGCAATGGAGGTTTTTGGCGGAAGTGAGGTCAAAAAACTAAGGACGGCCAAAGACATCTAGGCGCAGTAATTGGCACTGCGGACTTCACCCATGGAGTCAAGCATCGTTGGAACTACCTGATGCGTACTATCCCTGATATCGGTCCCGTCCTCCACCCTCTGGAAGAAGCTATCAGTGTCAATTTCATTCGTAAAGTAGTGACACACCCTGACTTAACCCCAGCAGAAAGAGCACTTCTTGCACTTCCATCAAGACTGGGAGGGATGGGACTAACCAATCCAGAGGAGATTGCTGCCACCGAACATCAAAATTCACTTAAGCTCAAGGCAGCCCTCACGGACCACATAATAGCCCAGAATGCAACAGTGAAGGTGGATACCAGTGAAGTAAATATGATTCGTAGGTCCATTACGACAGATCGACAGCACTACCAAAATGATAAGTTGGGCGCCTCGAACTGGTTAAATACATTACCGATAAGGGCAAATGGTTTCAGTCTTAATAAACAAGAATTTACAGATGCCATTGCTCTAAGGTACGGTCAGCCAGTAGAAGGTTTGCCCTCCCAATGCGTGTGGGGCTCTTCCTATGATGGCGATCACGCCATGGTGTGCAAGAAGGGGGCTTCATATGCATGAGGCATGACGAGGTAAGGGACCTCACCGCAAATATGTTGAAGGAAATTTGCCGGGATGTCATGGTAGAACCGACCCTGCTTCCTTTGGGTGGTGAGATCTTCAAACACAGGACTTCAAACACATCTACCGAAGCCCGTGTGGACGTCAGTGCTCGAGGATTCTGGACGCGGGGCAGCAAGCTTTCTTCGACATCAGGATTTTTTATCTCATGGCCGCATGTCACCGTAACCTAGCGCTCGATGCTGCACATATGAGGAATTCAAAATGTTGATCAAGGCAGCTTCACTCCTCTAGTGTTCACAACCTCTGGTGGGATGGGACCAAGTGCAAGATGTTTCTACGCCAGACTCGAGGAGGTGATTTCCGAACAGAAGCAGCAGCCCAGAAGTTACGTTACAGCCTGGATGAGATGTCGACTGTCTTTCTCTCTCCTTCGGTCAGCCTTGCTTTGCCTCAGGGGAACGAGAGCTTCTGCCCCAATTCCGACAACTGCTGCAGATATTGACTATGAGGCTACAGTCACTGAATGCCGCATAGATCTCTGGCTCAACTAATTCAACACAGATAGGATAGCTACTTATGTATTAGGATATTTAATATTAAGGTAATAAAATGGTGGCGAAGGTGTGGCTATTGAGGGAGGCTGGAGGCCACGTTTGAAAAAAAAAAAAAAGTATTAGTAGCAGTTGTAGTCAGTGGTCGAGGATTCTGGACGCGGGGAAGAGCGAGCCTCTTTCAACATAAGGATTTTTTTATCCCCTGGCCGCATGTCTCCACAACCTAGCTCTCGATGCTACACACAGGAGGAACGAGAACGACAAGATTAGGGCATATGGGGAGAGAATTCAGAACGTTGATCAAGGCAGCTTCACTCCTCTGGTTTTCACAATCTCTGGCGGGATGGGATCAAGACTTGCAGAGGTGTTATCAGAACAAAACCAACTGCTCAGAAATTATTTTACAGCATGGTTGAGATGTCGACTGTCCTTCTCTCTGCTTAGGTCTGCTTTGCTTTGTCTCAGGGGAACGAGAGCATCGGCCCCAAAGCCGACAACAGTCTCAGATATCGAGTTTGAGGCAACAGTCACTGAATGCCACATAGATCTGCGGCTCAACTAATTCAATACAGCCAGGGTAGCTACTTATGTTTTAGGATAGTTAATATTAAGGTAATAAAATGGCGGCGAAGGTGTGGCTATTGGGGGAGGCTGGAGGCCATAAAAAAAAGTAGTAATAGTATTAGTATCCTTGCTCCCAGTGTATCACTTTGATGTGTGGATTGTCGCCCTCAGGGGGGTGGCTTACACACCCACGCGCGCACGTATGCCCCTCCTACCTGGACACAGCAGTCCAGCCTGTCACCTCTCCGCCCCTTCCTCATAAGAACTAGTTTCATCCTCTGTATGGGACCAAAGCAGATGTCGGAGGCGGACGTAACTGTCACCCAAGGTGCGGAACACTATGCCGGGTAACAGGCATTGTTGCGTCTGTGCTAGCCAGAACCAAAATTGCACTTGCTGTGATTGTGCGAGAAACAACCGACCATGTGTGGTTTGCAGAAAGGGAAACAATTGTCGGAACCCACATGGCAGGGAGCCGAGACAGGAGGCCATAGTGGATATCGCCGGGAACCCAACCGCACGATGATATCCTAAATGATAGCAGTGAGTCTACTCAACCTTAAAATGTAGTACCAATAAACGCTGCTCCAATAGTAGCAGATGATAACGAGGTGAATGAGAGACAGCCACCACAGTGGAATGGCATGTCGATACAAAATGCGGACATATGGGTTAAAGAAACTTACTCAGAAATTGTCAGGTGGTCGCCAGCTAACCTGTTTGAACCACCCAAGTGTGTGGCCACCAAAGAAATGATTCGGGATATGATCCGCCTCAAAACCGAGTACACTCAGGACTGCTTCCTTGCCCCTTTAGCTCTTCAAATACTGGCAATAATACCCCATCTATTCTGTCAGAGGACACACACAAAGACTAAGCACAATGAAAATGTGGCAGCAATGAAGAGAAGATTGACAATGTGGCAGAAAAGGGCCTTTGATGATCTGCTATATGAAGCAAAAACACTGCAGGAGAAACTAAAATTTATAGGAGACGGAAAGCAAAACACCGATGACGTTGCATGATAGTTTGGAAACAAAATGCGTGTGGTAAAAGTGTCTCTTGCGGTAAAATCTCTCACAGAGGAATCCTCCGGTGGGGTTCTACCAATAAACAGAGAGACATTAAAACAAATGAAGGAAAAAATCCCCCTGCAAGTGAAGACAAAGGCATCAGGTTCCAGGGTGACTATATCCCACCAAATGCTGTCCTGTTCGAGAAAATAACAGGAGAGATGGTGTAGAAAAAGGCACTGAAAACTCAGGGAGGTGCCGGCCCTTCAGGTCTGGATGCAAACGGTTGGAGAGTCATTCTCAGCACTAACAAGTTTGGCCCCGTAGCCCCGTAGTGATCTCTGCACTGCCATTGTCGCCCTTGCAAGAAAGCTAGCAACCTTGTGCTGCCAACACCTTCATTCTCTGACGGCCTGGCGCCTCATTTCCTTGGATAAGAATCCAGGGTGTAGGCCTATAGGGATGGGGGAAGTGCTGAGGCGGATCATTGGAAAATGCATAATGGAGGTGGTAAAGGATGATGTCAGGGCAGCAGCAGGGAACCTACAAGTTTGTGATGGCCACCAGGCTGGAGGGGAAGCCACCATTCAAGCCATCAGAACGATATTTGAGCAGCGTGATTGGGGACCGTTTTCCTGGTAGACGCTTCAAACGCATTCATCATTAACCGCAAGGCCGCACTACACAACATCAAGATCAAGTGTCCAAGCTGTGCAATGTATGTTGAAAAGACCTATAGGAATCCATCAAGACTCTATATTGTAAACAACAAGGCTCTAAGAGGAGATACCATCATAGAGTCAACTAAGGGAACAATGCAGGGGGACCCTGTTGCAATGGCAATGTACGCAATAGGCCTTTCCGTGCACCAACACACAATAAAATTTGAAACAACCGAGGTCAAGTAAGTGGCGTATGCTGACGACCTTACAGGGGCAGGAAAAGTGGAGGACATCAAAAAGTGGTGGGACCCGGTAACATCACGAGGCCCAGAAATAGGGTACCACTCAAACGCCAGCAAGTCCTTCCTCATTGTGAAGCCAGAACATTATGAACAGGCAGTGGAGGTGTTCGGTGGAAGTAAGGTCAAAATAACAAGGGATGGCGAAAGACACCTACGCTCAGAAATCGGCACGACGGACTTCAAGACCGAGTACTTAACGGGAAAGGTGAATGACTGAGTCAGGGAAATCCAAGCTCTGTCTGATATTGCTAAAACAGAGTCACATGCGGCTCCTGCGGCATTCACCCATGGAGTCAAGCATCCCTGGAACTACCTGATGCCCACTAACCCTGATATCGGAACCCTTCTCCACTCTCTGGAAGAAGCTATCAGTGTCAATTTCATTCCCAAATTAGTGAAACACCCTCACTTAACCCCAGCAGAAAGATCACTCCTTGCACTACCACCTAGACTGGGAGGCATGAGATTGACCAATCCAGAAGAGATTGCTGCCACCGAGCATCAGAACTCACTTAAGCTCACGGCAGCCCTCACTGACCACATAATAGCTCAGAACGCAAGAGGGGAGGTGGATACCAGTGAAGCAAACAAGATTCGAAGGTTCATTACGACAGAACGACAGCATGGCCAAAGTGTTAAGTTGCAGCAACTGATGCTGCAAGTACCAGAGAATTTGAAAAAAAAAAAAGTAGCAATGGTACAGGAGGTGGGCGACTCGAACTGGTTAACTACGTTTCCGATAAGGGCAGATAGTTTCAGTCTCAATAAACAAGAATTAACAGATGACCATTGCTCTAAGGTAGGGTAGCCCAGTAGAAGGTCTGCCCTCCCAATGCGTTTGTGGCTCTTCCTATGACGTCGATCACGCCATGGTGTGCAAGAAAGGGGCTTCATATGCATGAGGCACGACGAGGTAAGGGATCTCACAGCAAATATGTTGAAGGAAATCTGTCGTGATGTCAGGGTAGAACCGACCCTCCTTCCATTAAACGGTGAGAATTTCCAACATAGGACTTCAAACACAACCAACGAAGCCCATGTTGACGTCAGTGCTCGAGGATTCTGGACGCTGGGACAGCGAGCCTTCTTCGACATCAGGATTTCTTACCCCATGGCCGCATGTCACCGTAACTTAGCTCTCGATGCTGCACACAGGAGGAACGAGAACAACAAGATAAGGGAATAAGGGGAGAGAATAAAGAACGTTGATCAAGGCAGCTTCACTCATCTGGTGTTCACAACCTCTTGTGGGATGGGATCAAGTGCAAGATGCTTCTACTCCAGACTCGCGGAAGTGCTATCCGAACAGAAGCAGCAGCCCAGAAGTTATGTTACAGCTTGGATGATATGTCGACTGTCCTTCACTCTCCTTCGGTCAGCTTTGCTCTGCCTCAGGGGAACGAGAACATCGGCCCCAAAGCCGACAACAGTTGCAGATATTGACTATGAGGCACCAGTCTCTGAATGCCGCATAGATCTGCGGCTCAACTATCTCAACACAGCTAGGATAGCTACTCATGTATTAGTGTATTTAATTTTAAGGTAATAAAATGGCGGCGAAGGTGTGTCTAATGGGGGAGGCTGGATTCCACAATTTAATAAAAAAAAGTAGTAGTAGTTGTAGTAGCTGACTTAACCCCAGCAAAAAGAGCACTTCTTGCACTTCCATCAAGACTGGGAGGGATGGGACTAATCAATCCAGAGGAGATTGCTGCCACCGAACATCAAAATTCACTTAAGCTCATGGCAGCCCTCACGGACCACATAATAGCCCAGAATGCAACAGGGGAGGTGGATACCAGTGAAGTAAATAAGATTCGTAGGTCCATTACGACAGATCGACAGCACTGCCAAAATGATAAGTTGCAGCAACTGTTGCTGCAGGTACCAGAAAATTTGAAAAAAAAGTAGCTATAGCGCAGGAGGTGGGCGCCTCGAACTGGTTAACTACGTTACCGATAAGGGCAAATGGTTTCAGTCTTAATAAACAAGAATTTACAGATGCCATTGCTCTAAGGTACGGTCGGCCAGTAGAAGGTTTGCCCTCCCAATGCGTGTGTGGCTCTTCCTATGATGGCGATCACGCCATGGTGTGCAAGAAAGGGGGCTTCATATGCATGAGGCATGACGAGGTAAGGGACCTCACTGCAAATATGTTGAAGGAAATCTGCCGGGATGTCATGGTAGAACCGACCCTCCTTCCATTGGATGGTGAGATCTTCCAACACAGGACTTCAAACACATCTAACGAAGCCCGTGTGGACGTCAGTGCTCGAGGATTCTGGACGCGGGGACAGCAAGCTTTCTTCGACATCAGGATTTTTGATCCCATGGCTGCATGTCACCGTAACCTAGCTCTCGATGCTGCACATAGGAGGAACGAGAACGACAAGAGAAGGGCATATGGGGAGAGAATTCAAAACGTTGATCAAGGCAGCTTCACTCCTCTAGTGTTCACAACCTCTGGTGGGATGGGACCAAGTGCAAGATGTTTCTACGCCAGACTCGCAGAGGTGATCTCCGAACAGAAGCAGCAGCCCAGAAGTTATGTTGCAGCCTGGATGAGATGTCGACTGTCTTTCTCTCTCCTTCGGTCGGCTTTGCTCTGACTCAGGGGAACGAGAGCTTCTGCCCCAATTCCGACAACTGCTGTAGATATTGACTATGAGGCTACAGTCACTGAATGCCGCATAGATCTGCGGCTCAACTAATTCAACACAGATAGGATAGCCACTTATGTATTAGGATATTCAATATTAAGGTAATAAAATGGTGGGGAAGGTGTGGCTATTGGGGGAGGCTGGAGGCCACGTAGTAGCTAATAAAAAACAATTAAAAAGTAGTAGTTGTAGTAGTAGTAGTAGTAGTAGTAGTAGTAGTAGTAGTACTAGTAATAATAGTAGCTATTGTAGTTGTTGTTGTTTTTGTTGTTTTGTGAATGTTATTGTGAAGGAAGATTAACCCTTTCACAGCGTGAGGTTACCCTAAGCTAAATAAAATCGTCTGGCGGTAGCCAGAATAAAATGGCAAGTGCGTGACACGCGGTGAAAGGGTTAAGATGAAAAGCAGTAAGAAGGGAGTGAGGAGATAACGTAAATAAAGCTAAAAAAATGAGGAGGAAAGTTAAAATAGGGAGCAGGACGTGATAAACGAGGAGGTAAGTAAAGGATAAAAATTGTTTTTTATACAGTGAAATATACTTCACTGAAATTATCAATTTCAAGAATATTTCGGCTATATTATTATATCTCGATTTTTTATTCATATATTTACGGTGTTGTTTAATGTACGCGTGTATGTCTGATCATTACTACAATTAGGAAAATCTGTAAAAGAAGATGAAGAGCAAAAAGGACCTTGATGAAGCTTACATACTGTTGGCAAAGGAAGGAGAGTAAGAGCTTTTTGACACAGAGATCTTTTTTTTTTAAGATAAGAAATCTCACGCAGAGGCCTACTTTGGGCTCTGAGACATAACATTTGTCTTTGTGATGCCGGAGACTACTGATCTTATATGGCATTACTTTGCTTTTGTTTAAAAGATGTATTGGTGTTCCTCTGAGAAGGTTAGTGTGATGATTTTTATCAAGGTTCAGTGTCAAATGCCTCCCGTGTGTTAACTCATGATTGTTTCTTGGCGCCAATTGCCAAGCTAGAGATTACTGTCGTCAGCCAATTAAATGTATTTCATAATAGTATTTGAATTAACATTATCATTTATATGCAACAAAAACAGTCCTACTTCAAGGATGAAACATTGTAGGAAACATTATAATTATGATATACGAGGAATCAGCTCGTTGGATAATAAGGCAAACATATTTCTTCCTTTTTCTTACTAAGATGTGAACTAATTCTTAGTTAAGCCTCTAATGACATATAGTGGTGTACCTGTGATAATAAGACTGTGTTCTCTAAGACAGGGGTTCTCTAACTTTTTTCAACCAAAGACCTCTTATATACCATGATGCATTCAAATATTGTCAGTAATCAAAGAATAAATCACAGTCCAAAGCATTTGTTCATTTCAACCCAAATCCAAAATATCCTGCGAATTGGAATCGCCAAATCACTCACAAACGTGAAACGCGCTATTTCCCAAAAACTTTTCGCGGACCCCTGGGGGTTCGCTGACCCCAGTTTGAGAATCACTGCTCTAAGACATGAAAATCTTCAAAAGGGTGAAGGAATACTCCGTGTACAGACAATTATCAAATAAGTTTAAAATATAATTCAGCGGAGTTTCTTACTCTGAAATAATTCTGGGACTTTGTAATGGCATACAAAAGGATACCACCTTCTCAACTACTTAGAACAGGAAGGACCATTATGGGTGGACAATTCTTAAAAAGGCTTTATGACTAGACACGAATGCGGGTTGGACTTTTACAATTTTCAATCTGTCCGGTGGGAAATTCCATTAGCAAGATTGAGTTGCCTATGTTATATACCAGTAGGTGTTACGACTACAGCCACTATCTTTTTATGCACATTTAACTATTGTTATAACTCGCAGAAAAATTTTGTAAGGTGGTTACGTCTATTATTTCTCCTACATTAACAACGCAGAAGTGCCGTAAGCTGTCTTGTCTCTCAGGAATTAAAGTAATCTAGAGCAACGGAACATTTTTGCGAGGTGCTTGGCAATATAGGCAAATTATTAGGTAATAGGTAGCAGGCAGCTATCAACAGGGAGGTACTACCGCCTGGGAAGATATTGGAAGCATAGTGTGTTATCTAATGGTAGACCCTGCTGCCATATGGCATCACAGGTTGCTGATCTGACTTTCTGTCTCATTTACATACAATTGCAGGGTCTCAATTGTTTCTCTTAAAACTACTACTATCATTGTCTTCATATCAGCTGTTGTAGAGGGATAGGAGTTTGATATATGTTTTATTATCCATGAGCACTGGGAGAGGAACATTCATTAAGAGAGGGATTAAAGACAGTGGAGAAATTACAATTCGCACTGTGGTCCTCCTTAAGGCGTAAACAAGACTAACTAGCAATTTTTAGGCTTTGTGGAATGAAAGGATGTTGTCATCAAAGTAGACGGATTTTCAATCTTATAGTCGCAGAAGTACCAGGTATTATAATGAGTGTTTGGAGTTACAAATAAGTGTACTAAATAATCCATGTTCAGTGATGCTTCATTCTGATTTAAAGAGGCCTTGGTTAAAGTCGCTTGATATGTAGCAGATTTTGCTCAGCGCATTTCCGTGATAAACAGTATCCGTGTACATTTCCTGAACTATTCAATAGTTTCAGACAAAATCTTTATACATGTTTTTAACATAATGTGCGATAAATTTGTATATCATGCAAATGTTCTCTATCACAAGTGGGTTTGGTCCCACAGAAGCCAGGCGCATCAAGTGTATAGCGAAGTGGAGCTGAGACCCGTTTACGATAGATTCTTGGTGAAGAGGAATAATGCCGATATTAAAACTTAAAATGAGAGCATATTTGAGGGCAGGTAGGCAGGTTCATTTTCAGGAGAGTTTGGGGAAAGGTAGTTGCAGATTGATGTTATCGTAAACCAGAGTCTCGCATGATGGGAGTCCAGGAAAAGTTACCAGAAAAGTCGTAGAAAAAGTCACAATATTGGCTAAGAAGAACGTCTCAGGTTATTAACTCATTTTTAAATTGTTTAAATAAAGTTAAGATAGGTTAAGGTAAGGTTATAGTTAAGTTTAAGCTAGGTTAAGTTAAGACAGGTTAGGGTAGGTTAGGTTATTAATTTTTCCTGTGACTTTGTTCCTACATTTGACGATGAGGATGACTTCTATATTCATCAGCTCAGATGTTTAATTAAGCAGATCATTTCCTTGTGTCCGCCCACGAAACAGGCAAGTGAACAAGTAAATAATATATAACATACACTGGATCGAATATGCCTCTCCATTTAGCATACTACGTCTCATACTAAAGAGTATGATTTATCGCACTCTGTATCGCATACTGCATCACATTCTTCATCATATGTTGCTTCGTATACTGCCTGGACGGTTGTTCTCAAATATAAAACAAAATATAAGAACCCTTTACTACTATGTTACTGCGTTGTTTATGGTGAATCAGTGTAGTGCGTGACTGGTGAAGAGGCAGCTGCTGTCTGCCTACACTTTCCTGTCATACTAACTCACGACCGGGTTGTTTACTGGGTATACCACAAACAGGTCAGGAGGTGCATTCACACCTCATTCTAACCTCTTTCTTCATAACCGGGGTTTCTACTGGGTGCTCATATGAAGGTGTACACAGAAAACCTCACTTTACTGATTACTCAAATAATAATAATAATAATAATAATAATAATAATAATAATAATAATAATAATAATAATAATAATAATAATAATAATAATAATAATAGTAATAATAATAATAATAATAATAATAATTAACGGTTTATTGAAAGAGCTTGGCAGCCAGAAGGCTGAAAATATACAGTTACATATTTGGGAAATGGGTTTCGAATTACAAATAATATACAAGTAACATAAGTGATACAAATAAGATATATAATAACAAGATGGGGAAAAGCTCAAACTACAGTGCATTTCAACATAGTGACAGTGCAAGAAGTAGTATTTACTGGGAGTGAATACACTGGTTTATTACAAGTTATTGATAATTTTTACAATGGTTGGGACTGGGCTGTTCTTAGAGCGATCAGTTCGTGCACGTACGGGCTGGATGCGGTTGTGGTGTCAAACAGCAATTCTCGGGCTAGGGATCTCAGGTGGTAGTAGGAGCCGGTGTCGAGGATGGTGTAGAAGCTACTTACCAAATTTGCAGATGAGGTCGTGGTGATGGTCAGTGAGAGTCGAAAGGGTCAGTGTGTTGAGCGCTTCTTGATATGTGGAGTAGGAATGGGAGAGAATAATCTTGCATGCCCTCTTTTGTACTTTTTCTAGGTGTTTACGTTGTGTGGCATTTAGGGAGGAAGACCAGGTAGGGGAGGCATAGGTGAGCTTGGGAAGTATGAATGTTGTGTAAACACTGAGGAGCTCGGGTGCAGGAACTCCGAGGGACTTGAGTCGGCGGAGGAGGTGGAGACGGAAACTGGAGGATTTGTTAGATTTCCAGGTGTAAGTGTATTTACACTTTCCTCTGTCTTACTAACAACTGAGTACAGTACTGAGCGAGAAACGCTCCAAAATGCGTCATATTCTGCCGTAATCTGGCGTGGCAGTACAAACAGTTCACACGGAATGTCCACTATTACAATGAGTATATTTTCAAAAGTTTTTTCCGATGGATTCAGTTGGAAAATTTGCGTCGGAACAAGTTTGATTCCGGCCTTAGTCACTATCTCTGTGTGTACTGTATACTTCCCACCTGTGTCTCTGTTTTGTTATGATACGATTAAAGTTAAGTTAGGTTAATGGTATTTTGTAAGTTGTTTTTAGGTATTCTTTAAAAGGAAATTATCTAGAAAATTTGCAGCATTGTGTAAAAAAAATAAGTAAACTTAAATGTGTTTATTACTTTTTTAATTATAAATTTTAATTGTATGTTAGTAAAGAAAGTTATACACCAAATATCAGTAAAAAAAACTTGGATGCAAGAAATAATCTGGACCTGTTAAAATTCGCTGAATAAGGAATAACTGATCTCATTACGGTGGCATGGTTCTAAGCCTAACTCCTAGATCTATGCTGTTTCAATTTCACTATAAGGTATATATATATATATATATATATATATCACGAGCCCAATAATGCACGCGGACTTCTACATACAATCAACACCTCAACCCGCCAGGATTCGAACCCACTGCCCACGAGCCCATGACTGTGACCGTGGAACGCTAACCGCTGGACCACCAGTATAATAAAACATATGGGGAAAAGGGAAGATTATATATATATATATTCTTCCCTTTTCCCCGTGTGATTTTATCAAGATTTATCTTATCCACGTTTTCATTGTGGATCTACATGAAATATATATATATATATATATATATATATATATATATATATATATATATATATATATATATATATATATATATATATATATATACTTCATTTTTAGTCCATATAACACGCGGACTTTGAACATATAATCAACGACCTCACCAGCAAGGAATCGAACCCTCGACCTACTGGGTGTGACTAGGGAACGCTTACCGGCTAGGCCACAAGGACACTAAAAGCAGTTCTAGACTCTGTTATATTTCACACAAAGCCTGTTCATCGAGCTGATGGCGCCGTGAACCTCATTGGGAAACTGCCCGTGCCTCTTATGTGGTGTCAGTAGCATTTTACCGAATCCAGCTGGTATGAAACGCGAGGTACATATATATACTTCATTTTTAGTCCATATAACACGCGGACTTTGAACATATAATCAACGACCTCACCAGCAAGGAATCGAACCCTCGACCTACTGGGTGTGACTAGGGAACGCTTACCGGCTAGGCCACAAGGACACTAAAAGCAGTTCTAGACTCTGTTATATTTCACACAAAGCCTGTTCATCGAGCTGATGGCGCCGTGAACCTCATTGGGAAACTGCCCGTGCCTCTTATGTGGTGTCAGTAGCATTTTACCGAATCCAGCTGGTATGAAACGCGAGGTACATATATATACTTCATTTTTAGTCCATATAACACGCGGACTTTGAACATATAATCAACGACCTCACCAGCAAGGAATCGAACCCTCGACCTACTGGGTGGGAACGCTTACCGGCTAGGCCAGCTGGTGCTACTGACTAAATATAACAGAGTCTAGAACTGCTTTTAGTGTCCTTGTGGCCTAGCCGGTAAGCGTTCCCTAGTCCCACCCAGTAGGTCGAGGGTTCGATTCCTTGCTGGTGAGGTCGTTGATTTATATATATATATATATATATATATATATATATATATATATATATATATATATATATATATATATATATATATATATATATATATATATATATATATTTATATGTGTGTGTGTGTGTGTATGCTGTAAGACGCTTTACACCACACCACCACGTTGGTTTTAACAAAGTTTGTTTAAACCTGCAGCTGAAACTAGTTCCTTTTATCAAGGTCAAGGTGCCACTGACCGTGTGTAAAGTAATCGGTTAAATTGTTTAAACACAAAGCCACCTTACAGATACATCAGGAACTCTGCGGGATGACTATTCATGAAGTTGCCAATATAATTTTTTTCAGGGTTTCTAGCTACCGCAAATTTGTAAAGTGAGAAGTACAGGATACGACTCTGATGCACACGATATTCTGGTCGTAAATGTCGATTGTGATGAGAAAATGACTGGTCTTGACGTAGATGGTGGAGGAATATGCTGTACCTCTTAACATGATGGTTCCCGCTGTGCCAAGGAGTTGGCTATACCAGCTCTATATTTCCTGTTGACCAACTATGTTTTCTCATTGGTCATCACCCCACTCTACTAAGCCTCCGTGTCCTCCTGTTATCCACCAACCCGCTCTATCAACCCTCTGTGTCCATATGTTGTCCAACGCAATGCTTACCTCCTTATGTACGGGGCTGAATAAAGCCGTCGGGTGTTTGCCAAAAAACAAATCAAAAGTGACGTCCCCACAGTGAAAGGGTTAGTGGAGATAGTCTACTAAGAAGCTGTTTCTGTTCTGATGGTTATCATCCCACTCCATCAGCCATCTATGTATTTGTATCTGTAATCTCCCTCCATCAGCACTCTGTGTCTTCCTGTTGGCCATTACCCCACTCCATCAACCCTCTGGCTATCATATCATCCCGCCCAACAATCCTTTATGACTGACTGTTGTTTATAAATACGTTCCACTAGCCCTGCGTCCTTCTGCCCCAAGTGTTAAGCTGTGGGCCATTATCCCCTCCCACCAGTCCTCCTGTGCCCTCCTGTTGGATTTGTACAGTAACAGTATAATAACCAAAGAGGTTGTAAATCAAATTAGTTTTCGTTATCACTGCACCATAGACTATTCTATCAAAGTTTTCTTGCAACATTTTTTCTGCCAACACAACATCTTTACCAGCAAAGTTGGAGATTATACTTAGGTTATCATCTTCCTTGAGTGGCCACCTTGTTATATTCGCTTGCTCCTGGTGACCTTGCACACACTACGTTGGTCTGTTCTTTATTTTATTTTTGTCCTTCCCCTTATTAAACTTTACTGAGAGTGAAACAAACCGTCCCTGTAATGTCCAGCTTATCCCAGCATGTTTCTTCCTTTCCCTTTTCTTTGTTATAAACAATCTCCTGGAGTGTCAGACTTTCTCTATATTCATGACAAAATACTTGTTTGGAAGCACTTCAAGACATAAATGCAATAGGACTTATTCCCAGGATATAAGGAGATAATTCGGCGAGGGCCTTAAATGTGTACCTTGTAGTGCCAGGTACAGTAGAACTACATCCCTTCTGTCGACCCGGAGGAGGTGGACTAAACTTTTATGTCTCTGAAAAATCGTGGTTTTGTCTGGTTCTTTGATGGCTGTGATGGTGAGGTTGTATCAAAGGACCAAATCCTCAATAAACAAGGGCAAGAGCATTGATAATGTTGTAACTTTGATGACGGTCTTGAAGTAACGAGTTCCTGCTTCACCAGAGCTTCAAAATTTGCTGCCTAGGAAACGAGAAAAAGTTGCATTATTTTACTCTGACTGTTATCGCTGCTGGCTTATTATCGCTGGTGTCAGTGCTGGCGTTTCCTGCCTTACCCGAACAAACATTAGATCCCTCAGCCTGTTACCACCCCGCGGCCTGTTACCTCGCCAGATGTGGCGGCTGGGGGGGTGTTTACCGCCGGGAGTGTCATCGCCACTGGCGTGAGTGCTGGCGTTTCCTGCCTTACCCGAACAAAGATTAGGGGGTGGGCGGTGTTTACTGTTTACGGACAAGAGGTCCTGATTCTGCTAAATGTATGGTTTAAAGGGTGGCGTGGCCGCCTGGACTCCAGTAGATCGCCCTCTCAAGTGATGCTGTGAGGACCAGTCCTCCTTCCTCTCGAGTGATGCTGTAAGGACCAGCCCTCTGCTAGCAATGGTGAACACCGACTCCCAATTCTGGCCGAGTTTTGTGCTGGAACAATTCACATAGTACTATTTTCCCTTGGAACACCATACTGGTTCTCATTGACCCACACTTGTAAGTACAGCCAAAGTGATGACATACCCCTCAGTACTGAAATATTGTGGACTAATTATGCCTACTCGTTCCTGCCTTATCTGGAGCAATAAGACAACGTGGAATGAAGTGTAGCTAAGATTAATAGAGTTATGAACTTTGTATCATGTTACTATGCTCAATAATCAATTATAATTAAGATAAATTGTGTGAGACTAACTATTTATGTATCAGATAGTACACCATATAACACTAATGAACGCCTTGTTCTCTGCAGGTTTTGACCACATCAATAAATATTGAATGCGTCAAAAGGCGGGTTTCAATCATTCCCTTCGACTTGCCCGTCACCTGAACGTCCTTAACGAAGGCGTTTACACTGACATTTCATTCCATTATGGAATAAGTATCAAGGGCATCATCAATTGTAAAAAGAAAGAAAGAAATAGTAGTGCTAAAAAAGATAAGCAGTTTATTGGCCGTTTGCTACTCAAGAAACAGAAGCAAAAGTGAAAATGTCTCCGGACACTTGTACTCATCCCTAAATAAGGAATATGGATGGATGTATCTGCATTTGACTAAATCAGTGCTGGACCTATGGTAGATTTAGGGTTATTCGGTGTTAACAAAAGCATAAGTTTGGACTATTGTTTTGAAATGTTCAGATCCTCAAAAGGACTGGTAGTGTCCTCTGTTGTTATGTTGAGGACAAGCATGTTCAGTGTCGATTAGTATAAAATAAGGTGATTCATACATCTATGGTTTTGAGTTTTACTTGGATATTTTAAGTCTATATGAAGCCTCATTGCTTCAGTCAGATATCAAAATTATTATCTTTTTTATTCATTTTGTCTATCATTTCACCATTTGCCAGATAATTGCCCGTCCGGGATGTTGGTCTGATCTTTGTTACATTGTTATGACAAGTGTTAGTACAGGAGAAAATCAGAAACCCTGGTGAAAACCTACGATGATTGGTAGGGTCACACTGGAGAACACCTATCTGTCATTTGTACTACCAACACCCTAAAAAAATCAGTCAGCACGTTTTCTTAATATTGTCTCGAAATGGAGTTACTGATCTTCTTAGGTACATTTGAGAACCTAAACATTTATTGTCAGTTAGACTTTAAATGTGTTGTTTCGCCTATGAATTGGCTGCTTGTTGTTCCAAAAATTATAAATCACTGTTTGGCTGAGGATAATTTTGAGTAGCAGGAGGAACTAAATAACCTTAGTCTAGACAGTGAAAATAAGTAAAATTTTGTCCCATTTCTAATCTAACCATTTTGTCGTAATTTATATGGTGCGTGTTATACTTGATCAGTTGCTTCCTTAATGAAGTATAATGGGGATTCCCTGGTTCACTTCTCCACTATAGGAAATTTGATTAAATACAAACAACCTTATGTTAGATTTATAATAAAATGGTGATCATGGCTTTTCCCAATAAGGCCTCTCTTGGTTTTGTTTGATTTCTCGGTCAATTTTGTTGCTAATGATTTATTAAATGTTGTTTTGTTATTTTTAAATTTTTGCATTCGTTGAACTGTTCGGAGTCGACTTCAATCTTATCTATCTGATCGTTCCCAACCTGCTGTAGTTAGAGAATCGATATCCGAACTTTCCTTTTTCGAGACTTGTGTTTAATGTTGTTTATCATTCACGCTTATTGTCTCTACTGGAGTCACATAATGTCGAGTGTAACATATACATAAAGGACAAATAAACATCATTTCTGTGTGCCAAAAATATCTAAATTACAAGGCAAAAACTAATGCTATTATAACTATCAGAGGAGCACTATGGCTGGCGATTTTGGTTCACAAGATTTTGGAGGTAAACGGCTGGATCCCAATGAATCTATCATAAATTTGGGTGAATAATATGGCCTAACATTAAGTTTCGGAACAAATTAGTTTAGTGGTGATATTTTACAATTACCACGCAAGTAATATCTCTGCTGTAAATAGGTTAAGGTTTGTGGAGAGTAAAAGGTCACTTGCCTCTCACATGCGTTAGTATGATTAGTTGTATCCAAACAAAACAGTGTGTGTAACAACCTTTAAACTCATCAACTTTCAAGAACTCAATATTTGGTCGATTTATTATCACGTCTAACTCTTGGTTTCAATTGGCTCTGCATAGAGGCTTTGATTCACTAGGCTTTTCGACTCTACATCCTTATGTGAACTTTGTTTCGTCTCCCTGACGCAGCATGTCTCGATGAAGACTTTCTTTTTCGAGGGCATAAGGCCCTGTTGATCATGTGTCCAGGTTTTTCTCTCTTTAACCACCCCGACGCTTCCTGGGGCTAATCTTCAGGTTTTCCATTAATTTTAACATTCCGAATGGTGTCATTTTCGGTCTCGACGTCTAAAGGTCTCGGTCCTAGAAGGCAGGTTTCGGTCTCGGTGGTCTCAACTACATCACTGATTTTTAGTATTCTTAACACTGATGGAGGTAGTTATGGTGGTGTACATGTAAACAGTGTAGTCAGTATAGTTGGTAGTACCTCTGGAGAGTATGGTCAAGGTAGTATGTTGTGAGGGAGAGTATATAGTATTTATACTGGTAAGTTAAAACACCATCATCGAAACTATATCTCGGGGTCACTTTAATGACGTGGTGTTATATCACAACAGCAACTCTCTTATTGCTCGTCTTTTGTTGATGTTGTCGGTCACACTAGAATAACCCGTTATAGTAAATCCTTCTTTCCTCACACAGCGAAACTGTGGAATTCTCTGCCTTTTTCTGTGTTTCCATATTCATACAATCTATATATATATATATATATATATATATATATATATATATATATATATATATATATATATATATATATATATATATATATATATATATATATATATATATATATATATTGATAAAAATCACACAGGAAAAAGGGAAACAATGGAGAACCTTAGCTTGAATGTAAATGGAAGTGTTTACTGTATTCCATGTAGCAATTGTATTGGAAATTATGTAGGTCAGACTGGGAAAGCATTGCAACTCAGAATTAAACAGAACACGTACAATATTAGAACGGCATTGGGAAAACAGTTTAGAAGTGTATAAATCATCATGTGTCACAGAAAAACTTCTAGTTGAAGCATGTTTGATTAGATAACTTAATTCTTTAAACCTTAGTGATGGTCAGTACAAAACTGATAATATGCAGTAACTGAACTCGGTAACACAAAATTAATTTACAATGAAGTGGTGCCATAAATGTTCGCTTGTATACAAAGAATACGAGTTTCCACGCAGTTAAGAAGAAATTGTAGAACAAATAATAACACTTACAACAATAATTTTTAATTGTAATATGAAAGGTACCTATAGGAGTGTTCTACTTGCTCCAGGCGTGGAAACCTCCACGGTAATATTGAACATTTTTGTTGAAATAAAATATTAAATAAATATATTCAGAGATATATTGTTAAAATTTTTGTTTTTTTTTGTTTTATATTTATGTATTTTTGGAGACATATGAATCAATCGTAATGTAATTTTATGCCTGGGGGCTGTCTTAACTGATAGAGCTATGGAAATTTACTTATTCTTGTAACTATTATGCTTGTCTGTGTGTGCTATAATAAGATATCTGTCCATAAGGTGTAAATTGTTGCCCAAAAGTTGATGTCTGACGCGTTAGAGTAAAGAGATAATATGAAGCTTGGTCAGTGATGTATATAACTCGTGTATAATTTAGCTCAACTGGTATAGTTGCCAGTTCCGCCCGATCAAGCACGAAACTCCGTCATTACCAAACATCTGTATGTAAAGTGCGCATACTTGGGGCTTTACAGATTCTCCCGCTCACAGTTAATAATCACAAAACCAGAGAGTGGAACGTCGTCAATGAGTGGAATACCTAAACATTCTGCTGCAGCTGGTCTCAGTTGTGACCGGCGGCTGTAGGTTAGACAGTTATCACATGTAGAGGGCTGATTTTTTTCTTTAATTGTTTGGGTGTCTTTTATCGCATTTATAAATTATTAATTAAATTAAAATAAAAAAGTAAGTAGAAAAAAACAAGAAGTGCAGTAGCAGAAAGAGTAACAGACAAACTGCGAAAGAGAGCAGGCCTCTTTTTCTTATCACAGAATCTGAAGATTTTTAAACTTAAATACTCTGGGTTGTGTAGTTATATTTATAAATAAGTAAAGGTTCTAAAGGTTCGGTCCATGTACACTGGGTTTTTTTCCATGAACACTGTGCTAAATATAGGTTATTGGTCTCGAAGGGTCTCGAACAAAAATCTGCCTCCACAGATATTTAAGACCGAGGCCGAGACTTAAGCACTGGATACTGAGACCGAGATCGAGACTGTGATAAAAGGCCACTGTTACACATTTTACTCTACATTATACATTATGAACACCACCTCTACCATATACAGTATTGTAACAGTTATTCATTGCACCTTGCACACACTATACTGCTCACACCTACACTGCACTCACCATCACCACACACTATACTGCTCACACCTACACTGCACTCACCATCACCACACACTATACTGTCTACACCTACACTGCACTCACCATGAGCACACACACTATACTGTCTACACCTACACTACATTCACCATTACCACACACTATACTGTCTACACCTACACTGCACTTACCATCACCACACACTATACTGTCTACACCTACACTGCACTTAACATGATCACACAAACTATAATCTTTAAACATACACTATATTCACCATCACCGCACACTATGCTGTCTACACCTACACTACATTCACCATTACCACACACTATTCTGTCTACACCTTCACTACATTCACCATCATCACACACTATACTGTCTATACCTACACTACATTCACCATTACTACACACTATGTCTACACCTACACTACATTCACCATTACCACACACTATACTGTCTACACCTACACCTACACTATATTCACTTAATATTGGAAGAACAAATACTTATAATGTATACAGCCTGAACAACATCAACCTAGAGAAGTCGACTTGTGAAAGAGACCTAGGGGTACTTGTAAGCCCGGACCTACGGCCTAGAAAACAGTGCGTTAATGTTCGAAATAAAGCAAACAGAGTATTGGGTTTTATATCTAGAAGTGTAAGTAACAAGAGTGCAGAGGTCTTATTGCAACTATATCTTGCGCTAGTTAGGCCGCACCTCGATTATGCGGTTCAGTTCTGGTGCCCCTATTATAGAATGGATATAAATTCACTAGAGTCGGTGCAGCGAAGAATGACAAAAATGATTCAGGTACTTAGAAACCTTCCATATCAGGATAGGTTAAAGAAACTTAACTTGCATTCCCTAGAAAGACGAAGAGTGCGGGGAGATATGATAGAAGTATTTAAGTGGGTGAAAGGAATCAATAAAGGGGATATAGATAAAGTTCTTATAATATCCGAGCAGGATAGGACTCGGAGCAACGGATTCAAGTTGGATAAGTTTAGGTTTAGGAGGGAGATAGGAAGAAACTGGTTCACAAATAGGGTGGTGGACGAGTGGAACAAGCTTAGCAACTTTGTAGTAAGTGCGGGAACTCTGGAAAGTTTCAAAAGGAGGCTAGATAGATTCATGGATGATAGAGAGTGGTAGTAACTCTCGACAGGAGCTGCCATGCACAGGCCAACCGGCCTATTGCAGACTCCTTATTTTCTTATGTTCTTATGTTCTTATTACCACACACTATTCTGTCTACACCTACACTACATTCACCATCATCACACACTATACTGTCTACAACTACACTACATTCACCATTACCACACACTATACTGTCTACACCTACACTATATTCACCATTACCACACACTATTCTGTCTACACCTACACTATATTCACCATGAACATGTACCTCATTAATTTACTCCTTAATTACTTCATTACTACTTCCAAACACTATAATCTCCGCAGCTCTCTACACATTATGTCAGCACAATTGATTTTTGGTGGGGATCCAATTGTATTGAACAGCATCTGTTTACTATATAATGGTATACCAATACACATCCTTGAAAAAGACTATTAGCATTGTTATACGACACTTCACAACGATGAAAGTTTCTGCTATTTCACAAGATCATCTCCCTGATAAGTTAATAAAAAATTACATACATTACGATTTTTTTCCTTTTGTCCCGAGGAAAAGACAGTGATAACACACGGACAGCAGCCTTATATATTTTTGCTTGATATCAGAGCCTGATATTCTACCCAGATGGCAGACGAGAACTTGAGGTATGTATATTAAAGTTATGTATCTCATCCAAGCGGAAGCCTGAATTCAGCAGAGCTCACTGGCAGTCTGTGTGATATTGTTAAAGGAGCAAGAAAGTTGTAAGAAATCAGCAAATCTCACTGAAAAGGTTAAACGATAGCGTGGAGTCATCAAACCATACTGACATCACCTCCACAAAGCTAAAGGAGCAACACAACAGCATGGGGTTATAAAACTTATTTTCAGCCACTTTGACAGAAGCTAACGGAGTACTAGTCGTTCGACACGATGTCATTGAGTCATGGTCCAGTACTGTGATAGAAGGCCATCTATTTTTACGTACAACTAACCCACACAGTTTTATTTTTACTTCCCGTGATAAGTGGTTATTGTAGAAGAGGTCATCTACAACAACTTTTAGTCATATGGGACACGCAGTGTGATGTACTCAACAACACTTACATGTTGTATGCGAGACTGTGATGTAAGTACACTTATGTATTATGTGTGGTGGATCACAGGCCGCAACATTTGCACAATGTGTGTGTGGAACATTATGATGTGCAGGTAAAATACTTACTCGATACACTCTGTAATGAAGGTAGCGACTCAGACACATTGTATCTGGGAAGTTATATGACTGTTGTGTACCAAGTAAAATCAAGGATAGTTTGAGAACTAACTAGTATCGACAAGAAAGAGCGGCGCTAAGACATGATTTTATTATTTTTTTTTTCATAAATGTTATACCATTTCAATTCTTCTTACTCATTTCGGCGTGTCTATTAACTGTCAATTTAAAAAAAATAGAATTGTTTTTTTTTCTTTTTAATTCTAACCTAAGGGAGATATTCAGCATATCAGTGGGCATGCTGAAGCGTGTCAACATATATTTTTGTTGTACGGGGCTATTCATTTATTTCCGAAAAAATGGAGACATATGCCTTCATAGTTTAATCCTATAAAACAGTTCGTAGTGCGAATTTTCACCGATCTTGTTCTGTGATGCATCACATAAATATTTCAGCCACGTACTGTATGACAGCTTGAATCTGAACGAATAAGATGAAAGGGTGTAATTATTAGAACCGGGACAAGAAAAGTTATACCTTGGAAGCCTGTAGTCTGTGTGAATGTCCAGTATTATTCCCCAACGATGACATCGTCAACATAATTTTTGAACGCAATTGCGGAAGAGTCGACATAATTTTAGTCAGGTAAATATGTTGTCATATTTCGTAGGTGACTGTAGGGTCATGTAAGCTTTCCGTATTTACATAATAATAACTGCAAAATCTATTGGACTTTGCCAATTTAATATTTCGAATATCTTACCTTACGAAGTTCCTCTACTTTCAGGTGAGTTCTTCTCTAATTATCTTAATTGCTTCCCAAATGATACGCAAATGTGTTAGAGAGTATTTGGGTCGCATTGCAACCATATTAGGTTACTTCGAAATCTTTACCATTAAATCGCTGCCAATGAGAGTTCCCATCTGTGCTTGAAATCCTACCACACTACCACAGCCTTTTCCACCAGTAACCCAATATACTGTTTAATGACGATCCTTAATGATTCGCTGAAGTGTTTAGCTTAAATTTTCGGTTTTCTTAAACTTCGTGCACGAGGACGTCATCGCTGAAATCTTTTGATATGCGCCAGAAATATAATTCTTACGTTCTAAGCTAATAACCGAGACTCTTCCCAACGAAATGCATCATAACTGTTGTCTGTACAAATCTCAGATACAAAGTGCAAGAAATTCCAAATTATAAAAGTTACATAAAATCTACATATACTGTACTTTAATTCTTTTTTATTTTGCGTGACGGAAAAGTAGACGGCACTGAACCTCGTTTTGATTTTGATCACTGAGATGAATATATCCTTGGTACGATGTCTCAAACCCTAACACAATAGAAAATTATCCCTTTAAAAGTTAAACAAAATTAAACACCAGATCATACTATCTCTGTCGGTAAGTACAACACGTAAAACAATAAATTTTTCTACTGAACCTATTTTTTTACTGTTATCTATACTGAAGTATTTGTTCAAACCACACATGTACTGGTAACATTGCCAGCCGCAGTGTGTTGTCTACAACAACAATAGTTTACCGTGATGCTACCGACCCACAGGCTCCTACTTTTAAACAATATTCCCCATTACTTAGCCCCACACTACCCCACTATCTTCGTTATGTAAGCTATATTCTCCCACTACATAACCCAGACTCCTCCATATTTACCCCTCACCACCTCATTACCTTCATTCCTTATTACTTAACTCCATATTCAACCATTACTTACCCTCTCACTGTCCTATTATTTAACCCCACACTCCTCATTTCTTAAGCTCAAATACGCCATTGCCTTATTTAACGCCACAACCCATAACCCCAAGCCATTTCTAAACTAGATTATCCTAGTACTTAACCCTACACTGCCCATTTACAATTATTTAAACCCACTCAGCGGAATATTTTTTACGAAACAATCCCATCACGTAATAAAACAGAGGATTACGAGCACAGCCCAAGTTACTTAAAATGTGTGGTTTAGGGCAAAAAGGGAAGGCCAGTTAGCAGGTGTGTATTTCAAAGACTGAAACAAGGCTGATACCTAGAAAGGTGCACGTTGCCGCTGCCTCAACATTAACACCAACAAATAGTCATATTTGTGAAAATTGCAACTTGAGCTGTTTATCAAGAGTAGGAATTCTCAGCCATCGCAAATTGAGCTCAGCCTTAAGCGCAAACCATTGTCTCAAGAGTCAAAAGGATGTCAATGATACTGTTATATAAGTTAAGTAGTGACACGTTTTTCACACACTTTCTTGTATTTGTTTTTCCACCTTGAGAAATTAACAGAGTTCTCGACATTCTGGGTGTAAACACTTTGATGAGAGTGGAGCAGCAGAGTATGGATTAAAATACTAAGGTGAGTGGAGCACTAGGACATACAACACCACATCACTGTGTTGTGAATATATTACCGTGGAGCACTGCACCACAACACATGACATAAAGCGCTAAGGATCATAGTGCTGTAACAGAGAGGCGTGAGAAAAGTGGTAAGTAGCGCAGCACCAGATAAACTATAGCATGAGTGAGGCAGTGGGGGGTAATACTCGTGACTATACTATGATATGAACGGAGCACAGAAGAACATAGCAGCAGAACTCTGGTGTGAGTGCACCAGCACCTCAACACTATGGCGTGTGTGTGTGGACCAGTAAGGGGTACAGCACCACAACACTAGAGTTATTTAAGTAGAAGGGAGCACAGAGCGCAGCACCATACAACTACCTGTAGTGCGAAAAGTGCAGCAGAGGCACAGCATCATAAAATTAAAGTGTGTGTGGAGCAGTAGGAGGTACAGCAAAACTAACACTGGTGTAGGTGAAGCAGCAGAAGGTACAGCGCCACAACAATAGATGAGGGGAACAGCACTGATGTTAGTGAAAGAGTCGAGACACAGCACCACAGCACTGCTAACATAGCATCAGTATCATACACATCATTCACATAATCTTTATCTGCATAGTTTTGCGGCTTTAGAATATCTACAGTATACAGATATAATATCACCAGTCTTTTAGGCATGTAATATGAGGCTTTGGTGATATAAGTTGGCGCAATGAGAAGCATCGGCACAACCCATGTTAATGACCCCCTGGTCAAGGGCACTCCAGTCTCCCCTCCCTCTATGTGTAATTCTTTATCTATCTCACACACACGTTATTTCAACAGCTGCCGGTACAGTAATCAAACTTATATTCACCAACGGCTCATAACAGTTAGCAGGCTCACTTTCCGCCTCGGCCTCTCCGCACACGGGTGAGCCATAGAAATTCCTCTGTGATTATCTTTTGATGAAGTGGCAACCCTCGTCCTTCCTCCAGGCAAGAGAGGTACCAACCAACCACCTAACCAACCCTACCCCTGTTTCATGATCAGGCACCTCGCTCACCACAGCTGGAGGATCAGGCACCTCCCGTAACACCAGGGACAGGTTTAAGCCACGGGGCCGACTGTAGGTCAGCAACATCCACCAGGCTTTGTAACTTCGTATTATTACCATATAATATATATATATATATATATATATATATATATATATATATATATATATATATATATATATATATATATATATATATGCAAGTAAATCACTGTAGGTGCGTGATCCAGGTATAATATATATATATATATATATATATATATATATATATATATATATATATATATATATATATATATATATATATATATATTTTGAATACGAACTTAGCTCAGTTGCCCTGAAGATTCTGAATAGCATTTGTTAAGGTGCTCTGTTGTTTCTTTTCCGTGTGATTTTATCAAGATTTATCTTATCCACGTTTTCATTAGGATCTATATATATATATATATATATATATATATATATATATATATATATATATATATATATATATATATATATATATATATATATATATATATATATATATATATATATATATATATATATATATATATATATATATATATATACAATATATATATATATATATATATATATATATATATATATATATATATATATATATATATATATTGATATCTTTGATGACTTATATTATATTTTGAACTCTGCAGAATGTCATATTGTGTTACACTCACCCGTGCTTGTAGAGTACTTGACCAACAGCCAAGGTAGAAGTACATTTTGAAGTCTGCTGTTGTCATTTCCAACCTGAACTCAATGCTGTGCGACATCTTGAGAAATTCCATAGGCAATTCCGAGCCCTGATCCTAGAAAAACCCGTATCTTGGCATACCCTGTGACCTTGGTATACTCCGTGATCTTGGCATGCCCCGTGGTCTTGGCATACCCTGTGACCTTGGTATACTCCGTGATCTTGGCATACCCTGTTATCTTGGCATACCCCGTGATCTTGGCATGCCCCGTGGTCTTGGCATACATTGTGAACTTGGCATACTCTGTGATCTTTGTATACCCTGTGATCCCAGCATACTCAATGAGCCTGGCACACTCCATGTACTTGGCATACCCCATAATCCTAGTATATCCCGTGATCCGAGCAAACCACATGATCCTAATATACCCCCTGATCCTAATATAATCCGTGGTCTTAGGATACCCAGGATTCTAGCAGATTCCATCATCTTGGAATACCCTGTAATCCTAACCCATCCTGTGATCATAGTACACCTCTTGAACCTGACACCCCCATGATCCTAGTACACTCCACGAGCCTATCAAGGCCCGGGATTCTAGCACACTATAATTATGACCTTGGCACACCTTGTGATCGTCCAAATGTTGACAATTATTATAACAGATGATAAGTACTGGTAGACATACAACAATTTTTTTTCAGCATCATCCCTCTTGAATCATCCTGGGGATTACCAACCCAAACACCAAACTTGTTAACGACAGGGGAGCCAACTACCCACTAAAACAGGGGCAGTCTCAGGGTGGTATAGAATTAGGCGACCTGTGGTGTAATGGTCAGAATGCTCCCCTCTAAAGCGAGGGGACCCGAGTTCGATCTTCGGGCAGGGTGAAACTATCGGCAAGTTTCCTTACGCCATTTGCCTCTGTCTACCAAGCAGTAATTGGGAACCTGGATGTTAATCGATTTGCGGATTGTATTCAAGGGTAGTGGTTAGCCAGTGCAGTTGGCAAGTTTTTCTGTCTTCTCGGACTATTCCTTGACACTGGGTCATGCAGCTCGTTAACTTAAGGCGTGGTTGTTGTGTTGGAGACAGCTTCTACACCTTAAACAAATTCACGCCTAGGTGGTCCTTGGGCCGGCCATCCTCGTTACACGAATGGAAACCATTATTAAATATAGAATTTGTCGATAGGTTTGGATGAAATTCAGAGTATATATATATATATATATATATATATATATATATATATATATATATATATATATATATATATATATACAAGACTAGCTTATACTAGCGGAACAGCATTGGAATGGCGTTTGAGGGTAGCGGCCATGCCCACTGAAAATATAGATGGCCCGGATGAACTCTTATTATTCTTATATTTTTCAATCTAGCCATCTGACCTCTAAAGTTTTCCCACCTTTGCACTGAGTAATAATGAAGTTTCTTGTTATCTTTAGACGCTGGAGAAACTGAGAAATTGTTAAT
>NW_024722158.1:10705927-10744333 GCF_018991925.1 Homarus americanus
AGCAAGCTTCGAAACACATGTCTTTAGTGGTAAATGACGAGGACAATATTGAAACAGCCACAGCGAGAGTGGCCAATAAGATCATCAATGAACCTGTACAAATCAAAAGGGATCTGTCAACATAATTATGATAACAGAATTAGTCTAGTACTCTAGTACTCTAAATGATGCTCTCGCTTGTAGAAAGCACCCCAACCTTATTGTGCTTCCTATCTCGTCTGTCACCAAAGCTTGATGTTAATCTACCAGCTGCAATGGCCGGGAACATGGTGACCTGTGCTGTCACTAACAAAGCAACGATCTTACAGATTACACTGGGAGTAGTCGTGCGTGAGAAGACATCCATTGGACTGATTCATGGTTTTGGTCATATCAACATATGGTGAAGTATTGCGCTTTAAATCTTCTGTAGCTCAAGCAGCAGCCAGCAATAGAGACCACAGAGAACAAATTTCAGCTGATTAGTCTCATCTGTGAATATATCAGGGATCGGAATGATCTACTACCACATAATACAACAAATTTTGCGGTTACAGGAGCTGGGCCAACACCAGTAGAGATATGCGACGGTGACATAAGAGAAAGACTGGATCTTCGTACCATGCATGAGGAGGCAGATGTAATTCCCAACCAACCGGTTGTACACTTGGCTATCTCTGGCAAACTGAGCATCAGAGTCACTGCAGATGACACAGGTATACTTACTTCTACAGAACAAAACAAATGACAAGCAATATGGTGATGACTTGAACCAGTTAGTCAAGGTCAAGTGTAGATGTCAAAGCAACCGCTGAAGAATATGCCGGACATTGTTGAGAATCTTGTACCTGCTTATGTTCTAAGTGGATGTGTTCTAACTTATCTGTCGTGCATTGGCAAAAATACAATGATCAAAATGTTGAAATCTGATAAGACTTTCAGTAAGCTTGGTTGTATGCAGAGGCAGATGACTGACGTCAAGTCAGAGGCTACTAAATTCATTGCAGCTTGTTATGGCTTCCCGCGTGAGACTGACATGGCATCTCTCAGGTATGTTGTATGGTAAACAAATAAGGGCAATCACAAACTCAACTCTGCACTAGACTTGAAAGTTCTGCCGCCAACAAGAGAAGATTTTGAAGACCATGATGCTGATCCTTCTTATCTCAATTCCATCCATTATGAAACGGTCAATGGATGCCTCAGCAGAGATGTTGGTACCAATTGCTATGCCACCAGGTGTGTCATCAGATCCTATAGATGTTCTAAAGATAATTACATGTGGATGTTCATCACCACTCCCTTGTTCAAGTGCCCGTTGTAGTTGTGCCTCAGCACAGCTTTCATGTTTTGACTTGTGTGCCTGCCGCACAAACGTAAAGTCCAAGATGACTGAAACAATTAAATATTATCTGTAACATTTTACATTGGGATTATACATTGAAATTAGAAGCAATAGTTGAGCAAAATTAATACAAATCGTTATTGGCAAGAGTAATAGAAATGTACATTTTACAAAGCTTTTCTGCTGTATAGGCAATGAGGATGATAAATTAGTTGAAATAACGATATTTCTTTGAACTCGAAAAATAAAAGTGGCTTTTGCTACCAAAATACACTCTCTATGTAACTTAGAGGCCGAGATATGGCCAAAAATATTATTTGCTGATAAGTTTTCGCCGCCATTTTGAATATTTTTAATATAATAGCGAATTCTATTAATTTCCTAGACCACATATACATGAGTTTTGGACACAAAAATGAAGTCTTTACCTGTCACGTGCCTGAGCGCTCGGGAACTCGCTGCATCTGTTCACGCTTCCATTTCACACAAGCTACTAATAATTTGTTAATTGTACTTATTATATTATTATTGTTCTTAGTTACTTAGGTTAATTGTATATTTATGTATGTAATTTATATGCATCATTGTCTTACTCTGTTAAGTCAACTCAAGAGTAATATTAATTAATTATATAAAATATCCAGCAAATGTCTAGATCACGTGATTATGGGACGCGCTCTCAGCGGCGTACCCACGCTTCCCCAGTAGCGAAAATCCGTGGCATAGGTTAGACGTGTCTATTCGTTCTCTAGATTTGACCTTTGTCTAGTGCTTTATCAAGTCTTCTGCAATGCCCTAGGGGTATCAGGTATTAGTGACACGTTTAGTTAGGCCTAGGAAGGGATCCTGGTGGTAAGGTATCTCCTGTTTGGTAGGGATAATCATTTTGTATTGATTGTTGTATATATATATTTCGTATGTCTTGTGTAATATAGTAATGTTAAGTAATATTTGTTTGGTCTAACTCCTTACAGTATAGTTTCGCCCTTCCGGCATCACTCTTATTTTATTATACAATTACTTATTCACTTAAATTCATGTTTGCTAATCATTACTCCCTTTAAAACATAAATTGAATTAATTAATTATCTTCCCTTTTGTAATTCACTTATTTCAACTGTTCTTACTTTTTCAAGTACATTTAGTTGAGTAGGTATTTGGTGGAGATAATTATTGCCGTGTTCCCTATTTGTACCTTTATTTGTTAATAACTTGGGGTAGGATTCACTCCCCAAGTATAAAGGATATTGGGATCGCGACATTACCTCCATTACAAGCTGAGATATGATCAAAAAGAGTATTCCCGAGTTGGCGATGGCAGCCATGTTGAATTTGGTAAAAAAAAAAAATCCCCAAGGGCACCAAACTGCTTTATGATTAGTAGGACTTAATCTACCAGAAACAACAACAAAACATTTTATATGTCTCAAAGTAGGGTTCCACCCCATTTAGCCATTCTGCCACCGGACACTTGCTTTATGACTACATTTCATGTCCCTCGGCTGGCCACAGATAACCAATCATAGAGGACCTGATTCACAAAGATCTGAGTAAACTAGTTTTGAGTAGGGGTTTCCATAGGACTTGGGATGCGACATAACACCCATGAAATTCTGCTGAAACGTATGAATTTTTTTTACGGTAACTTGCACCCCTTGCACAGGTAATAAATTTACTTGGTTTACGATGGCGTTGACAAATAAAGTCTGGCTAGTCACTCTGCCTTCAAATAAGTTAACCGTTCACATATCTATCGTGAAATTTCATCTTTCGGGTCTGAGTAATAAACTAAACATTGTTAACTTACTAGGTTTTGTGTATGACGTACACAATGATAAACCCAAATGTTAAACAATATGAAGCAGACGCACGGAAAAAGTTGTTTATCTCCTCCTGCTTACCAGAGACCCGGTAAGTAATAATTTGTTAACTCCATTATATCTTTCACAGACCATCAACAGATAAACACTACATTCCGACAATCACCCCATTCCGACAATCATCACTTTCTGACTATCACCACATCCAGTACAATCACCACATCCCGACAATCACCACATCCCGACACTCACCACATCCCAACAATATCCACATCCCGACACTCACCACATCCTGACTAGCATTACATTCCGACACTCACCACATTCCGACAATCACCACATTCCGACAATCACAACATTCCGACACTCACCACATTCCCAGAACAACTTAACCTAACCTAACCGAAACCATCCCATCACTGACGATCTGGGGTTAGATAATCCAGAATACTTTACAGTACATCAAATGTTAATATTATTTACCCTATTAGCGTAAACCATTCAACATAGGATATATTAGGTAATTAAAGTTATTCTAATTTTATCTTGGTTCCGTAAACTGGGCGAGTCTTGGGGAGCACTTTTTATTATTTAGTAAAAACTATAATAATAATAATAATAATAATAATAATAATAATAATAATAATAATAATAATAATAATAATAATATACACACAAGAATTACACTTATGGATTAATATCGAAAATTATATAAATAAAGACATTAATCTGTATATAAATGGCATAATGCAATAAATTAGAATAACATTACAAAGAATTAAAGTGAATTCATACAAATAAAGCGGAAAAACTTGAAATATAAAAGAATACATAATATGTAAATAAATATCCACCAAGTAACTTACAAATGAGTATTTCATAATCAATTCCTTCTGAGTATCACCTGTAATCAAAACATGGTACAGTGCCTTAAGTTGACCAGTTGAGAAAAGTTGAGAGCGGATTTTCGTATTGTTTATTTTAGGGAGATATTACTTCTTTACGGTGGATATTTGCAGTTTAAGGGGAACTTTCGTTGTTATGGAGGATTTTCCAAGTGTTGAAGGGTAACCTCCTCAAAATAGTTCCTCCACTAAACCATAAGCCTCGAGGATCATCTTTAAATGAAACTAAACCAAAACCATTACCTACATCCTTAAAACCCTCTTCGCCATTAAAACCCGAAAACCACAAAGACCACATTTAAGATAAGGAGGACCTTCGCCCTGTTGATCTATACTTAGGTCAGAGCTGATTCACCTGTAAACCTTTTGGTAGTTATTATATTTGACAAAAATATTAAAAATTGGATTTTAAATATAAAAAGTTCATTCAAAAAATTTTATCTAAATTATTCCACATATTTTGACTTTAAATATTAAAGTTATCGCCACACCTGGATATAATAGACTTTACAGTAGGTAAGTCACCAATGAATTAAATATCTACAACCTCTCCGATAATCCATTAATAAACAAATAATAATACAGAATTTTTGGACTCCATTAAACTTCTTGAGATTTTTACATCAGTACTAAGACTCAAAAAATATCTTATGTTAAATATTGTATTTAACTTATAATCAACGTATCTAATATGATTTATTCTCAGAAAAATATCGACGCCATTGTGGTTTTCTTATACATTAATCACCAATAAAAATTTGTTATGGACATCAGCAAAAAATATCGGTAACAAAGGAATCTTTGAGAAACCGGAGATGAAGGATTGGTAAACCAGTGTAAATAGACTTATGACACAGGGGGAAGTTACTCTTATGTTGGGCGATAACCTTTTGAGAAATATATTAACACGGAGAATAAGTTTATCGTATCTAGCAGAGGTCACTTAATATTTACTTCAGGAAAAATCATATGTTCTACAGTATACTGTATGTATTGTATGCACTGTATACAGTGTACAGTTGCGGAAATGTGTTCCTACGCCCCCTGTGGTAACCCGTGACTCTAAAGGGCCAACCTGCAATATAACAAACCTATCCACCAATCACGTTCGTCGTTATACAACCAATACCCATTCATTCATAAATAGTGAAACTACTGCGACGTTGCCGTTTGAGACACGGGTTACAACAGGGGGTGTAGGAACATGTGTTCAACAACTGTACTTCACTCACCACATCAAGAGGACTTGTATTTGTATAAGCTTTTACGTAGTGATCCCAGAATGTAATTTATCCGGTATAAAAGTCATAAATGTTTTTTCCTACAACGTACATAAAGAGGTTAGGTGACATTACCAGTAAGACTCAGTTCTCTTATAGTTTCGTACACATATGTGGTTTGTCTCCACTCTCAAGAAATAATGCTTTTTTGCAAGCTTATACTATACGCAGTGGCTATTTTGCAGTCCCGGCTGCGTAGACTACCGGGCTTTTCAACAGGTGACAGGTTATTATTTTACGGCTAAATAGCCCGGCAGTATATGTAGTTGTCCCGGCTGCGTAGCCTACCAGGCTATTCAACCGGTGTCGGCTGAATAGGCACTGTTTATATTTTAACGAATAATATTTATCTATTGAAGCCTATAGGTTTTGCTACACATTTTATTTCCACATACGAGTATTTGCAATTACTGTGAATAGTGATCAGTGCGTGTAACTTTGGTTGGATCAGACAGGATGCAGCAATGAAAAAGAGAGAGTACGCTAAACATTCTAAGTAGAATGTGGCAACATGTTTAAATGGTTTGTATATATGTTATTGATGATAACAATTTATGTTACCACTCTGAAGTTGTTCTTGGGTGGCAGCCATCTTGGATTTCAAAATGGCTATCATTAATAATATATTTTCTTTAACCCAATATTTTGTGGGTAGGAAAGGTACTTATAATATTTAAAATATATTCTGATGGTAACCATATTGATTTTCAAGATGGTCGCAATTTTTTGGCAGATATAAAATCACTGCAAGATACATCATCAGAAATTTACGAAGGCTTCATAAATGATGATTTTGTGACCCGCCCCCCATACAAAAAACATCCCAGAAGTCGAATCATACATCAGACGATTAAGCTCTTGACTCCACCAAACCTGTCATGTGTTGTAACTTCGAAACTACTGAGAATTCACAATTTGGTCATTTAGTAATTTATCTTCATTTTTGTCTCAGGAATACACTCCCTGAATTATGACAGTTATTTACGGATTTATGTATTTATTTATTTATTTATTTATTTATTTATACGACAGTCGCCATCTATTGGTTAAGTCTAAAGATTTTTTGAAGACTTCCAAGAGTCACCACACTGAACTGTCTTATTGACCATATTGGCTGAGTTGAAGCTTTTGTTAATGCTTCAGCTCAATTATTCGAGGTTTGGTGTGTGAGCTGATATCACTTATGTTATAAGTGTTCCTGCTCCGGTTACGTTAAGTACTAATATATAGGGATTATGGGGAAACTTTTGTCGTGGCCCTCGACATCTCCAAAGCATTTGACAGGGTATGGCACAAGTCTTTGCTATCTAAACTTCCCTCTTTTGGTTTCTCTTCCCCACTTTGTTCTCTCATCTCTAGCTTCCTTGAGAATCGATCCATGGCAGTTGTTGTCGAGGGATCGATTTCTCGCTCTTTCTCTACCAATAGTGGCGTCCCACAGGGTTCTGTTCTTTCACCAACTCTCTTTCTTCTTTTTATCAATGATTTACTTCACACTACAACTAATTCTATCCATTCTTACGCCGATGATTCTACTCTTCACTCTTCCTCACATTTTCCCCTTCCTCCTAACTCTCAAACTAGATCTGTTTCTAGAACTGATATCATTACTTCTATCAACGCGGATCTGTGCAGCATCTCTGAATGGGGAGATACAAACTTGGTTAAGTTCAATAGTAACAAAACTCAATATTTACCAATTACACTTTGTAAAGTAGACGATCTCCCACCAATTACATTTCAGGACGCTATCATCCCCCCAAATTCTGAAATAAATATGTTAGGCCTCACCATTTCCTCCAATATGTCCTGGAAATCACATATCCTTAGTATAACTAAAGCTGCCTCCCGAAAGTTGGGAATGCTGTACAGATGCCGCAGCTACTTCACTCCTGAGCAGTTGCTCCAAGTATATAAGGGATTCATTCGTCCTAACTTGGAGTACTGCTCTCATATCTGGGGTGGCTCTTCTTCTGTCCAACTATTAGATAGGGTGGAATCCAAGGCATTTCGTCTTATTAACTCTCCTCCTTTAGTCGACAATCTCTCTCCCCTTTCTCTTCGCCGCAATGTTGCTTCACTCTCTCTCTTTTACAGGTACTTTAACGGGCAATGTTCAGGGGATTTGGCATCCTGTGTACCGCCGGTAAGGCCGTGGGTTCGTAACACACGTCTTGCCCGCGGTGCCCACCATTTCTCTGTTGATATCGGTCACACGAGAATAGCCCGTTATAGTACCTCCTTCTTTCCTCACACAGCCAAACTGTGGAATGCTTTGCCTTCTTCTGTGTTTCCATGCTCTTACAATCTGTCTCACTTTAAAAAGCTGGTTTTCCGGCATCTTCGTGGTGTAGATTAATACAGTATAACCTTTTTTTTCTATATTTTCAATTTCTTTCCGTTCTTTTTTTTTTCGCCCCCCAGGCTCCGTTGTGGGTCGTTTGACCTGTGCCCGGGTTGGCTAATTCCCGAAAAAAAAAAAATGATTTAACTGTAGGTTTAACAGTGTTGTCTTGTCAACAGCTAAATTCAACTGAACAAACTTCCTATTTAGTTATAATGTTATTCTTGTTTTGTGTATGCATTGTAAATAGTTTATATTAATTATATTAAGTTATTTCACTTGTTGGTTTTGCTTCACCGATATCTGAAATTAACAAACCCTTAAAAACGTTACATGTTAAACATTTATTGTTAACACTCATAGGAGTGTTATTGGTTTGTTGCTGGAGAAATAAACCCTCAACGTTGACGCGTACCATATAATTCGGTCAAAACCTGTTAAAGAACAATTCACATATAACAAATGCTGTCATCTCAGGACACATAGAATGAATAATACAATCAATATACAGTACATAGCCTGTTAACATCTTAAGTATAACTCACATGTTACATCTGTTGATACATCAGGAGACAAGTTGTATAACATGATCAAATTACAGTACATAAATATACTTATTAAAGTTATTTAGAGTTTATATTTACGTTTTAGGGTCTTGGGTTCGACCAGCGTGTTGTTTCTTCTGCAAGAATTGGTAGACTACTGAGCAATCGCCATCCAATCGCAGCCCTAGGCGAGGGCATCTGTTTTATATTAGACGACCAACAAACACGTTGTCAGCACTGCCCCCCCCTTCTCACCCTCTCTCTCTCTCTCTCATGTTTATCTTACTGTGGCGGTAACACTCCCCCTGTCGGGCTTTGCACGAAATCACAGCACATTATTTGATTCACTTTCCGACCCCTCCCAACAGGCAGAGTCGTCACTGGGCGTATTAACACTGAGTCCTTTGTCTTCACTTTAACACTTCGCACCAGGCCATCTTTGCTTGGTAGAGCCTCCTGTACTCTCCCTGGCATCCACTTACTCCTGGGAAGGGGTTGTCCAGAGATGGTCACGATATCCCCAGCGTGGAGATTACGGCGAGTTTTGAAGAACCTTTGTCGCTGACGTAATGTTGGGAGATATTCTTTTACCCACCTTTCCAAAATTGGTCCGCAATGAATTGGGTATACTTCCATCTTCGTCGGTATGTGAAGAGGCGTTAGTGCTTCTAGATGCTTTGGGTAGTCAGACACTGGAGTGATGGGCCTTCCGTTGATAATCTCTTCTACAGCGCAGAACACAGTGCTGAGGCGTTCATCGTCTAGTGTCTGGGTGCCCACCACTCCCTGGAGGACCTTCCGTACATTGCGGATTTGTTGCTCCCACACTCCTCCCATGTGAGGGGCTGTCGGGGGGTTGAACTGCCATTCTATTTGTTTCTGTAGGAGGGCATTCCTGACCTTGTCACTGTTGTTCCAGCCGTTCACCGGCTCTCGTAAATCTCGGCTAGCTCCAATCATGTTGGTTCCCTTGTCAGACCGAACACGCTTGGGAGGTCCCCTGCGGGAGGTGCATCTTGTCAGGGACATTGGGGAACGAGTCGGTGTCTAGTGAGGTGAGGACTTCTAGGTGTATGGCTCTGGTGGTCATGCAGGTGAATAAGCATCCCCATCTCTTCGCCCGGGCTCGTCCTTGTTAAACCAAAAAAAAAGGGCTAAAGCAATCAATGCCAGTGTAGGTGAACGGCTGGCCTCCTGGGCGCACTTGATCTCCTGGCAGGTCGGCTTGGCGTTGATGGGTAGGCCTCCAGTTGCTTCTTCGGCAAGTCACACACGTCCGTATTGTGCGGTCGAGTAATTTGCGGCACTTAGGTATACAGTACATCTCACGTATTATGGCAAGAGTTTGTTCTCTTCCTGAGTGTCCAGCTCTAGTTGAGAGTACCTCTCTCCCGATGAGTCCCGTGATCCTGTTGTCTCCTGGTCTGGGTGGAGAGCGGCGTGTTTCAGTCGGCCACCTACTCTGATCAGACCGTCCGTGTCTAGATGAGGTTCCAGCCGCCTTATTTCGCTATCTCTCACGGGTTGTCCCTGTTGTACTGTAACATTCCTAGTTCTCGAGGGAATCCTTTCCTTTGCATCAATCTTAAGACGGCTAATTTCGCCTCTTCCAATTTGTTGACCTGGAGCCGATTTTCTCGGTGATGTTTGTTCTTTCGCTTCCCAAGCCGCCATTCTATAAACCTTCTAATCCACACTACGCTCTTCAGAAGTCGATGCCACAATGAGTACCTGGCCCATAGCTAATCGAGGGTACCCTCCCCCTGGTCAACTTTCGTCGTCAGCACCGTGGTTTTCTTCTTCACCTCTGGGTCTCCGTCCCTGAGGTCTGGAATCCTCAATGGACTCTTTGGCCAACTGTCTTCTTCCAACAAGAGGAAAGCAGGTCCTCGAATCCACCTGCCTTCCTCATTGAGCTCTGCTCTATGTAATCCATGACTAGCGTCGTCGGCCAGGTTCAGTGCCGACGTCACGTGGCGCCATTGTTCTACCTTGGAGTCCTCGTGTAACGTTGCCACTCGATTGGTCACGAAGGAATTGAAGCGTCTTTCGGTGTTTCATATGTATTGAAGGACTGCCGTACTGTCTGTCCGGAACACTGTTCTGTCTATTTGTAATTCAAGTTCTCGTTGTAGTCGTTTGCGTACCTTGGCAGCCAGTACTGTCGCACAGAGCTCGAGTCGAGGTATGGTCTGCTGTTTCAGAGGGGCTAGCTTGGCCTTGCCACACACGAAGGAGATTCGTTATTCAACCCAATGCCTAGTCTACACTCATCTTGGGCTATATATATATATATATATATATATATATATATATATATATATATATATATATATATATATATATATATATATATATATATATATATATATATATATATATATATATATAATTTTGGCTCTTGTGACGCTCGGAGCGATGAGTCCCAGTGGGTCATATATAGGGCTGACCATACTCAGAAGGTTTCGTTTCGTCTCTAGTTTCTTAGGGATCTGGACCCGGACCTCTAGTTCGTCCTTTTCCAGGTCCCACAAGATTCCCAAAGCTCGTTCATTGGGGAGCCTGTTGTCTTTCAAATGACTTCCTTTATTCACATGGCTTTCTCTGTCTGTGGAATTGCTTTGAGGACTTCCCTGTGATTACAGACTCCCTTCGTAAGACCGAACCTGCCCTTCCTTTTCAGCTGTCTCAGTCAATAGGTAATTATCGTTGCCTTCCCCGGCGAATCTATTGAGAGAAGCAGATCGTCAATGTAGAAGTTACAATTCGCTTTCTTGATGTCGTCATGGAGACTTTCCCTGCAATCTTGGAATGTTCGTTGTAGCGCATATCCGGCGTATGAAGGGCTACACATACCTTCAAAGAGATGTACTGTCGTTTAGTAAGTGGCGGGGCCCCTGGCGGCTGGTCGTCCGTCCACCATAAGAATCGTAAGGCGTCTCGATGTTCGGTACTACTCACACTTAATGGAACATTACCTCGATATCAGCCGGGAATGCCATCTTTCCTTGTCTGAATCTGATGAGGACTCCCATCAAATTTGCTGTTAAGGTCTGGCCCTTGCATCACCTGGCTGTTCAATGACATCAACTCACATTTGGCTGTACAATCAAAATTGTTTTCACCTTTTCTGGCTTGTTGGGATTCAACACGGGGTGGTGTGAGAGATACCAGGTCTTCCCGGGTGTAACACTGAGTTCTTGATGTGGCATGTCCCTCGTCGACTAGACGTTTCATCTCTTCTTGATACCTCTGAGAGAGCCTTGGGTTCTTTCGGAGGTATTTTCGGACCCGCCAATCGCTGTTCGGTAAGCTTCTTATTGTCTGAGAGTTCCAGTTCTTCCTGGTGAAACAACAATAACCTTGGGGATAGTGATGGATCGGGTCTTTCTTTCCCCTACGCTAACCACTTTTACACTGATCTCTTCGGCGTTTACACTACTTCTTTCTTTCATGATTGTGCCAATGGAGAGGGAAAACTGGCATTCCCTCTGTTTGCAGCCTTGGTACTGCTCGTCAGAAACTCCAGTAAAGTGTAGAAGCCTCGAGTGTACTCCAGAGCAGCCACCTATACCACACACCATCTCCTGGCTGCACTCCGTTATCCGGTGATTATGACCCAGGCTGGCGAAGTAGCGACATTCTTCCCCTACGAGGGAAGTTCACTTCCCTGCGGACATGCTGAGGAATGTCCGACACATCTGAAGGTGATCTCCGTGGCATAACGAGTAGCGTTCATCGTCCGTTTCTCTGGTTGTCTTCATTCTTGATGTCACCAGACCCACAAGTTTCTTCCTCGACGAGGATTGGCATGAGGATGAGTCTGCATATATTCAGCTTGGTTCCTCCGGTCCTTGTCAACCATATCCATAGTGAATTCCAACATCCACTCGATTCCAGGAGGCTTTCCTTGCTTCCCTTTGTATTTATGCACGTTATTCACATAGTCGTCACTTATGGTCCTTCATCAACTTAAGTGGTTTCGGCGAGCAAGTTCGATGCTCGGAAGTACCTCCGCGCTCCCCCTGGTGAAATATTCCCGGCTCCGTGGTTAAGGTGAGCGTCGAGAGTCCTCTTGAAGTATATAGCGTTTCTTTGTCAGTTTCGGTTTCACTTGAGAACTGAACCTCGGCGAGGTAGGTTCTCCCTGCTCCCCGCTCCCTGCTCCCGAGGTACCGCGTGACCATGTTCACCTTAGACCAGGCGAAGGTCGTTAGACTGATTCCGGTCAAGCACCCTTCGCGCAAGGAACTCAATCTCCTTGTCATGAGAAAATTTTTTGACCACTTCGGAATCACGGGGGTGACAGGGGTCGTCCGCAGTAAGAGCGGTAGCCTTATCGTCACCTTCGAGGAGTGGGGACAGGGCCAGTAATTTAAACCCGCCATGAATATCAATGGAGTCGACGTCCTTTTTGAAGCCTGCCTTCAGGACAACTTGATTTTGGGAGTCATTTCCCACAAAGAAATCGAACATCTCGAAAAACAAGAACTTGCTGAGCTGATCGGAGATCAGCTCTCAATAGTTAGGAAGCTGACCAGCACAGTTGCCCTGGTTGGCTCCCCAAAGGAACTTCCTAGCTCCGTTTTACTGGGTTGGGAGAAAATCCCAGTAAAACCGTACCAGCAAAGACCTACTCGTTGCTACAAATGCCAGAAGTACGGCCATCTGGCGCGGAAGTGTCGTGCTCGGGAGGTGTGTTCAAGCTGCGGGACACCCGGCCACATTGACGCTAACTGCCAGGCGGCCGCGAAGAAGTGCGCAGCGTGTGGTGGCCCTCACTCCTCCTCCGACCGGGAGTGTCCCAAGTGGAGGGAGGAGTGCAGGGTGGCCAAGCTGCGGGCTAAAGAGAAACTGAGCTACAAGGAGGCCCTCCTTGTAGTGAAAAATCAAGAAAAGAAAAAGCAAGACAAGAACAACCAAGACAAGAACAACCAAGACAAGAACAACCAAGACAAGAACAAGATCAAGGAACCCGATAAGATTACACTATCTTTAACATCGCTTATTGACGTGTATGAGAATATCCTAGCAGAAGACCAGAAAGAAGATGACCAGAAACAAGAAGACCAGGAAGAAGAAGAATGGAAAGTAAAAAGCAAAAGAAGAAACAAGAAAAGAAAGAAGTCCAACCAATCAGCTTCGGCCGAAATAGCCTAACGGCGAAGAGGCCAGTAATCCCCAACAACTTTGACTTTGTTTCGGTTTCAGGAAGGTCGTGTCTCTGGTAGTGATAACACCTTTCCGCGATCCTCTGTTGTTGTTGAGATTGTCAGACCGTAGTCCGACACGGACCTTTTCCTGTAGGCGGCCCGTTTGGTGGTTCCGGTTGGAGCTCTTGGAGCAGCCAGGCCGGATTTGGGATTGGGGATGGAGGTTATCCTACCTGCAGGTATGAAAGGATACTGCAGGTTTGCAAGTGTAAGCGGACCCCCGTTCAGTGAACGCTTACCACCAACCCCCCACTCTTGGACGTGGTCAGTTTCGGAGTGGCGCGCCCCCTGAGCTGGGGTCCGCACTTGCTGGGGAGGATACTTCCTAAACTATCTGCGTGATGGGTATCGTGTGATGACCCGGAGAAGGTGGTGCGTAGTTTGTTTGGGCCTTTAAGATTGCTACTAACTCTGTTTGTAGCGTGGAGCAGTCATTAGAAGTTTCCAGCTGAGGATCTGACCATGGGCGTAGAAGGCCACTACGGATCTATGATATTTTGGGTCCACCGAGCTGTCTGTGAAGTATGGTGCTGCATCGGCCGGTGTTCAGTGGCTATGGGTTCTTGAGTGTCAATGCTTCCGGGAAGTGGGTATGACGGGTGGAAACACGTTCCCTCTCCCTCCAATGGGATGTTCCCGTCCCTGAAGCGCTGAGTGTTGGGGTGTTGGGAACCCTCCTTGGGTGGGTGTCGAGGTGTAGCAGCTAGACACTCCTGATTCCGGCGGTTGACAACGTGTGTCTCGTGCATACCTCGTTGTAGCTGTCATCCCTTCACTCGTTTCCAGAAACGGTTTTCCTCATGGTAATGACAGCATCTCACCAAAGTCCTCTGTATCGCCTAAAGTCTGAAGTTGCTCCATATGATCTTTCATATTCTGCATCATTGCCGTCAATTGGGTGAGCGTCAGCTGTTAATCCCCCGATTACCCTGGCTGTGTGAGTGACCGGTTAGCATTTCCGTCGTTCAGGGCCTCCAGGTCTTCTATGCTGGTTAGGCTGGTCTCCTCTGCTTTGTTTCCTTCCATGACTGGTGACACAGTGGACAGCTATAGAGACGTTCGGTTAAGCAGGAACGCTCTTCAACTGACACGTCTGCTTGTTTATAAAGATGTCGTATAACTGAGGTTGTACAAATGATGTCATACAATCTGAAATCATGTAAGCGATGTCATACAACTGAAGTCGTATAAGCGATGTGTTACTAGTTGGGGATTTAGAATATAGTTATACGTCTACCCAGATCCCAACAGGTAACAAAAAAAACAAAACAAAGACAATCGGACTATAAAAGGGTAGACAAAGGATGCGAGTTTTCGTTGTGTATAATAAAGTACCATAAATTCCTTAACAAAATATTCAGCTTATAAATTACCCTTAACCAAACTTAACCTAAACATTAACAGTATATACATATTAATACAACATAAAAATTTTGAAGCAAGTGGACGTGGGGGAGGCAATACAAGATACAAGTACTTAAGTGAGGAGCTGAGATGGCTGACGAGTAAGGCTGAGTATTGTAGAAGACGGTAGGTAGTCACTGCACCGTAGGTTTAGAGGATAGATGATCCTGTGGTCACTTCCCAGAGCCAAGTCCTCTCTCCTCGAATTGGAGCTCACAAAGAAGACTTGGAGGAAGTGACGCAACAACCAGGATATGGAGAAGGGAAACCCCGGAGTGTTAACTAAGACGAGTCATACTCGTGTCTCGTCCCTAGATGGCGTTGCTCGTGTTGCTGGGTAGGTAGATCAAGACAATAGATGGCGTGGTTCGTAGTGCTGGGTGGAGGGGTTCGTAACAGATGTCATACAATCACGACCACAATGAGACTCGAGTTGATGTCACACAATAGGAGTTGATGTCACACAGTTTCAACCTGTAATACAACTGAAGTAATATAAGCGATGTCATACAATCATGACCACAATGAGACTCGAGTTGATGACACACAATTGGAGTTGATGTCACACAGTTTCAATCTGTAATACAACTGAAGTAATATAAGCGATGTCATACAATCACGATTACAGTGGTGACACACGAGCGACGTCCCTCAGACACGTAACGTGCAATACGCAAGCACGAGTGATGTCACACAAACACAACCACAGTGAGACTCGAGTTGATGTCACACAATTGGAGTTGATGTCACACAGACGCGTGCCATGCGCACGAGTGATGTCACACACGAGCTAGGATGTCACACTAATACAACCACAGAGACTCACAATCAATGTAGGGACTCGTTACACAACTGATGTCACAAACACTATTGAGGCGCCCTTACTTGTACAACGTTACGGCTTGTCACAACCTTCGTTGTTATTTCTTAATTACACACATACATACATATATATACATATACATACACATACATATACATATACACACACACACATATATATATATATATATATATATATATATATATATATATATATATATATATATATATATATATATATATATATACATACTTATATATACATATACACACATACACACACACACATATATGTACATATAACTTGAATGTTGTACACACTTAACCCACAAATCCCTTTCACTTATGTATTTCTTCATGGTTCCTTATCATTGTTTTACTTAAATCGAAATGTAACACCAACGTCTTATACGCTAACTACCCGTCCGCCCAGACCAAACATTACGACACTGTCCGGGTGTTCTGGAACCTTAGCTCACAAGGTGCCCGGCCTCCCTGTTCGGAAATGAACGCTCACAGCCCCATAAGCGCAGACCAAAGCTTTACGACACTGTCCAGGTATTTAAGACACTTCATTCAAACACAGAGCACTCGCTATCACTGTCTCCCTGCTGACGACGCACGTGATCCACCCACTATGGGTGGGTGGGCGATCGACGAGCCTATGCTCTCCCACGCTGAACTCCGGCGTTGGTCCTTCGACAGTCCTCCCGTATACGTTTTGACTGTTAACGCTCATAGGAGCGTTATTGGTTTGTTGCTGGAGAAATAAACCCTCAACGTTGACGCATACCATATAATTCGGTCAAAACCTGTTAAAGAACAATTCACATATAACAAATGCTGTCATCTCAGGACACATAGAATGAATAATACAATCAATATACAGTACATAGCCTGTTAACATCTTAAGTCTCACATGTTACATCTGTTGATACATCAGGAGACAAGTTGTATAACATGATCAAATTACAGTACATAATTATACTTATTAAAGTTATTTAGAGTTTATATTTACGTTTTAGGGTCTTGGGTTCGACCAGCGTGTTGTTTCTTCTGCAAGAATTGGTAGACTACTGAGCAATCGCCATCCAATCGCAGCCCTAGGCGAGGGCATCTGTTTTATATTAGACGACCAACAAACACGTTGTCAGCACTGCCCCCCTTCTCACCCTCTCTCTCTCTCTCATGTTTATCTTACTGTGGCGGTAACATTTATATTAGTCGAGAACCCAACAGAAGGAAGAGTTAACCTAACAATATATATATATATATATATATATATATATATATATATTTATTTATACAATAAACACCTCAACCCGCCAGGATTTGAACCCACGGCCCACTAGCCCATGACTGTGACCAGGAACGCTAACCGCTGGACCACCAGGATACTAAAAGCAGTTGTAGACTTTGTTATATTTCACACAAAGCCTTTTCAACGAGCTTAAGGCGCCGTGAACCTCTAATGGGGACTACCCGTATCACGTAGGTGGTCAGAGTAACGTTTTACCAAATCCGGCTTCGAAACACGAGGATCCATATATATATATATATATATATATATATATATATATATATATATATATATATATATATATATATATATATATATATATATATATATATATATATATATATATATATATATATATATATACCTACTGTTTGTAACATGTGTTGGCGACTGCTTTATAATCATATATCAGTCACGTCCACACCGAAGTAACACTGTTAGGAATATTGTTGTAAACATTCCAGACAAAACTGCCAACAGTGTTTGCAACAGAGTTGTATACAGGCTTGTCTACACCAATGCAACAATATTAGGAACACTATTGTAAATATTTTTGACCAAAACTGGTAACATTGTTGGTAACAAGTTAGAAATTTAATCTACACCAACTTCAACACATTTTGTTAACAATATGTAGGCATCTTTGTTAGACACAGAGGTGTAGTAATCATCGTCCACACCAGAGATTTTTTTTAACAATGAGATAAACAAGAAAAAAGGGACAATTTAACTAATGGCAAGGATATCCAACTCTGATTTTGAGCATTGGCTACAGAAAACGGACCCCTAATTGATAAAATGAACTTAAATTATAGAAAGGCAATATCAATTAGAGACGGACTGGCACTGACTACGCCAGATGAATGGTTGATTAGTGAACACATAAATGAACCTGGCATATACTGAATACACGTGTTACTGAAAATATTTCTACAATGTATGTTTTCTGAAGTATTATTAGAAGGTGCAAAGAAATAAAAGTAACAAAGCTACCCAATTTTATTCATTTATATTTCAATGATTTCACAAACTGTAAAAACTTAAACTATGCATCCCTACATATGGTACTTCCTTGAAAAACAGCATAGATAGGTAATGCCGGGTCCAAAAATCCCCAAGGTAAAAGCAATTCAATCTATATTTTCATATACTCAGCTATTTGGTAACTTTGTTTTAATTTTCAGCCAGATGCCTAGCTGAGATCTTTCAATGTTTGTATATGCCTTTAAGCTTCATTAAATGTCAATTCCTTATTTTCTTCCCTCTGGGGTCTGTGGGAATCCCCCTTACCTTAGGTTTAGACACGTTTATACCATGACGTATCTACGGTATGTTATTAACAAAATATATGATCCAAACCTAATACCAAATTCAAATTATTTTAACAAAACATTAAAGAGCAATTCTACAATTAAATTTTTTGTCTTGAATCTCTTTACAACGGTATCTATAGATCAAGCCTGCTGGTACGAGTTCGATGGCTGTCAATCGTCTTAAAGCTGTCTAAACGTTCATCTTTCATAAAAGAATGCAAATTGGACTTCATGAAACCCGTTGAGCTAGAATTCCTCTCGCATTCAGCTGATGATACTGGCAACACACAATTGCCAGTATCATCAGTTTCGAAGAAGAATTAAACATGACAAAAAAAAGAGGTATTACGATAAGGGTCGATCGAATTTGTAAGATATTGCAGTCAACATGACGGTAACCTATCACAGTTCAAAATGAGGCTGGGGGTATTGATGTGACGGATCACGTCACATCAACACCTCTCAAACCTCACCTCCAAACTATTGTATGATGTAACCATTCTTCCCCAAACTATGAATGCTGATATTTCCTATTTGGTTTAAGTTAATATTCACATTACCAAATATAACGCTATTGCCTATTATCGGTTTTACATAAGAAGAACATAAGAAAATAAGGAGTCTGCAATAGGCCGGTTGGCCTGTGCATGGCAGCTCCTGTCGAGAGTTACTACCACTCTCTATCATCCATGAATCTATCTAGCCTCCTTTTGAAACTTTCCAGAATTCCCGCACTTATTACAAAGATGCTAAGCTTGTTCCACTCGTCCACCACCCTATTTGTGAACCAGTTTCTTCCTATCTCCCTCCTAAACCTAAACTTATCCAACTTGAATCCGTAGCTCCGAGTCCTATCCTGCTCGGATATTATAAGAACTTTATCTATATCCCCTTTATTGATTCCTTTCACCCATTTAAATACTTCTATCATATCTCCCCGCACTCTTCGTCTTTCTAGGGAATGCAAGTTAAGTTTCTTTTACCTATCCTGATATGGAAGGTTTCTAAGTTTTAAATTTATTATCTTTATATCAACTTTGTAGTTGACCACTGACCATTAATGACCGGACCTGAAGCTCAGGGATTATCTAACTTTTTTTTTTTTTTTTACGGGGATTAGCCCACCCGGACACAGGTCACTGACCCACATCGGGGCCTGGGGGGCGAAAATGTAATCATAATAAAATAATAATAATAATAATAAAAATAATAATAATAATAATAAAAATAATAAAAATAATAATAATAATTATAATTCATAATAATTCATAATAAATAGAATGAGTTGTATGGCAAAGGTTTTTACTCTATACCAACTTTTTCAAAAGTGGAAGTATATCTACAAATAGTTATTCTTAATATTCTGGTGATCTGAATATGATTCTAAGAACAAGAGTTCCTCAGCGCCATCAATGAACAGATCGCTTAGCTCACCCTCCTGGCGTACCCTGCGCCCAAAGCACCCACAATGTTGACGACTGATGCCTCTGCCACCGCAGTGTTTTTTCTTTCTTTCTTTTACGGGGTTTAGCCCACTCAGGCACAGGTCACCGACCCATATCGGGGATTGGGGGCGAAAAAAATAAATTTTGTACCAAAAATAAATAAATAAATGGAAAAAAATTAAGAGTGATGAAATATTTATATGTTGTGTTGTCATAGAAAGAGACACAGTTGAGAACCTGCAATTGTGTGTGAATGAGGCAGAAAGTCAGGTCAGCAACCTGGAACTTGGTCACAATTTTTGTGATGCCATATGGCAGCTGGGTCCACCATTACAGTAGACAACACTGGTAGTAGGTACTGTAGTAGGCAGCTATCAAACAGGGAGGTAATACCGCCTAGGAAGATATTGGAAGCATAATGTGTTGTCTAATGGTAGATCCTGCTGCCATATGGCATCACGAAATTTGTGACCAAGTTCCAGGCTGCTGACCTGACTTTCTGCCTCATTTACACACAATTGAAGGGTCTCAATTGTTTCTCACTCTTAATCTTTATTTGTCTAAACTTTTGTATGTCTTTATTATTATTATTATTAATAATAATAATATTATTATTATTAGTATTAGTATTAGTATTATTATTTTTATTATTATTATTATTAAAAAAATTTCGCCCTCCAGGCCCGATGTTGGTCAGTGACCTGTGCCCGGGTGGGGACAGGTCACAAGGTGTATATTACAGAGGTTAGCAAACCGCGAGGAATTGTGGCGCTGTGTTCAGGACAGTGTGACAAACATTCGTGAACGTGTGCGACACTCACTAGTGCGACGGGCTGAGCCCTGCATTGACCAAGAGGGGCGGAACTTGAACATTTCCTCTAAATGATAACACCAATACAAATCATATGGCATTATTTTTTTATAAACGTCGCTGGCACAGTGTATTGGATGTTTCATATTCACCCCATACAGGTTTCATCACATTCCTGGTAGCCTTGTTGTTCCTGATCCAGTTGTGTGCTTTACACCTTTGAGTAATAACCCTGCTGCAAACCTTGTGAGTAAGTGTGTTGGGTTATTCCCTTCTGGTGCTGTAACCCGTAGTCAAGCTAAAATGGTGACATATGGGACAGATGTGAGTGATCAGTGTGATGTTTTGCCTGATATGATTTGAATGAACCGTTTGATGTTAAGCCAGGGCAGTTAGATGCAGGTTTAGTAGATCAACCTGTTATTGATGTGTCAGGTGATGTAAAGACAGATTATAAGGATCATGTTGATTTCAGTAGCCTTCCTGTCACAAGAGAGATGTTGATTTCTGCTCAAGATTCTGACCAGTCGTTGGTTCCATTATTTGCTAGGGCCGTATCAGAACCAGAGAGCCATTATGAATCCAGTGTTTCCTCAGGCATAGCAGGTTTTTGCCGTATATGTCATGTATGCCAGTTAGCTGGTAAGCCCAATCAAGTATTGTCACCTGCACCTTTAAAACCTATACTTGTTGTTGATGAGCCATTTGCATGAGTAATCAATGATTGTGTGGACCCTCTTCCTAAAACTGAGTGTGTTAATGAATATTTGTTGCCGGTGATGTGTGCTTCCACTATATATCCGGAAGTTATACCTGTGCGTGCACTTGGTTTATACTATATTATATGTTGGTTTATATTATATTATATGTTGGTTTATATCACACCTATTATATGTTATTAGATGTACTACACAGTTTAGTTTGGGATTCTCACCAAGTGAACTGATATTTTGCCGGAATATCCGTGGTCCCTTGAAACTATTCCATGAAAATCGGGTAGAAGAAGTTGAAACTGCAGAAGATAGCCAAGTATCAGGGTCCCTTTCAAGTTTTGAGTAAGGTAGGAGATGTTAACTATGTCATAGCCACGTCTGAACGTATGAAGACTAAAAGACTAGTACATGTGAATCTGTTGAAACCCTATTGTGCTAGACCTGATAAGCTGGTGTGCAATACTTTGACATGTGATGAAGTGGAGGAGGATGAGTTACCTAAGCATGACCTTGGGGAATTGAAAGTCGATATCAAACTGAACAATTCTGATGTGTTAAGTGATCCTTCTAAATTGTGCCATCTACTACAGGACCAGAGGAGCGATGTAATGTGTCTCCTACAGGAATTTCAGTCCATCTTTGGTGATGTGCCACAGCCTAGCCCAGTGGTGACCCACAGTGTTGTGTTGGTGGACGACGCAGCCCCAGTGAAACAAGTACCCTACCTCATGTCTTCCCAGAAAATTGTCATTCTGAATGACGAGGTGCATTTCTTGATTGGCAATAATTTGGCTGAACCTAGTGACAGTGAGCGGGCATCCCCTTGTGTTCAGGTACCCTTGTCAGAGCGGGCGAGACGCTTATCGGCATTTAATACCCGTTATTGCTTGTATCAGTATACTGTTACGTCATTTGGTATGCGTAACGCTCCTTTAACTTTCCAACGTTTAACTCACTGGTGTTTGGCACTTTAACCATATGATATTGAAATTACACACATGATGGTGTAAGGATAACATTATTGTTTGATTCTCTGTGTAGGCCCTATTACGCAGATCTGATACTATGTGTTGCCAATGTAAAACCCTACGGGTTATAGTTTAAGGAGGGGAGTTTTATGCCTGACGTAATGTACAGTGGTGCGTTGCGCTATGGATAGTGAAATATTTTTTAGGCATGTTACCCTTAAGTAGTGTAAATAAGATATTTTTTTGTAATTGTGTTTGAGCAGGGCTGGTACTTGATACATTAAAATAATTTCTGTGTGTATGTAGGTATTTTTGTAGCTTAATGTGGGCGTTGATTAATATTAGTATTAGGGTTGTAGTCCCCTGGAGTATGGAGCGATGTCAGTCACTGGCTGGCCTTGAGAGTAGGATGACGTCTCAGTTTGTCAGTGGTGGATACCTTTTCAATTAGGGTTTAGTTAAGTATTATCTATTCAGTGCTGCTCTATTATTATTTATTTGTGTAAAGTGCAATCAATGGTGAGATTACAAAGTAGTTCATGGTTTATTTACTGGGCATATATTAGTGGTTTATTAAGGATTATGTTTACTCTTTATTCTCATAATTTAATTTATCTTATGGAACCTACACACATATTATGGTATTTTTTTTATTCAATTTCATTTGAATCTTTTTTAATGCATTAATTCCAAACCGTCACTCCTGAACTGTTGGGATAAAGAGAGGGCTGTGATTGAACCTAGGACTAAGATGTGCTGATTTGCCATTTTGTTTACCATATGTGCCCTCATTAGTATATTAATAATTAACGTAATTCAAGTTGATAAGTTATGGCATAACAATATATATATATATATATATATATATATATATATATATATATATATATATATATATATATATATATATATATATATATGGGTATACATTTGTGTGACAATGTATGAATAAGGACCACAAGGTCACAGGCAACAAGGGAGAACTGAACACCTTTGCCTAACGCCCTACACCAGTCTCTGGACTGGTCGCCTGCCAGTAATTACTCAAGTATTTACCATGCGGATACTCTTCCTGTGTACCAGTAGAGGTGTTGCAGGGAGGGGGGGCGTGCAGCTCAGCATCTTATGTTGATAATGTTTCAATCGATTTTGTATCAGTCACTGTTGTAAGAGCGGTTTTTTTAAGAAACAAATATGAAAGCTGTATATCCTTTGTAATAATTAGTTTATTTTTTGCATTGGCTGTGAATTATATTAGTTCTCTAAATTGCAAATATTTTGAAATCACATAATATTATGTACTTATATAAAGAAGTTTTGAGTTCTGAATCTTCTTATCGTTAAATATGTATGATATTTCTTTGTTTTCATTTGGACAGGTCTTTGTCTGGGGTATGGTAGCAGTAGAGATGTGAGATCAGGAAAGTGGCTGTAATCTTATTCTATCGATTATAATCGATAGAATAATTATTCATCTTATGTTTGGCATTAATTTACCCATCAATATTATGAGTGAATGTTAGGTGATACTTTTGTGAACAGAGGAAGAGTTGTATTATAAGATCAAGGTCGATAAATTATCAAATTACTTGGATCACAAGACCATGCCGTGTTATTGTCTGTGCTATTGTCTAACTGTAAATACAGTGTTAGTTGTTTTAAGTTGGTATTTCTTTGAATCCTAATTAAATTTGCACAATTTAATGAATGGTTTCTTGGAATTAACTTCATAATGGAATTGTACTAAATATTACCCTCGACTGTAAGCCGGAGGTAGCAAGAGTTTGTCTACATTATTCTTGTTTGTTAACTAATCTGTTATTTCAGAATATACTAGTAAGCCTGATTAGTGGGCCTAGGAGTTGAGGCACTGCTGAGAGATGAGAGTTATTCAGCAATAGCCGTGACAATTATCTCATGTTAATTTTGTTAATATTATAACTGAGTAATTGGCTTGTAACTTCCTCAACAGTTTGCAGATTAACTTGCATTTTATTAAGATATTAGGTTGCTGGGTGCGTCTTACCAGACGAGTGACACACCCCCTTTGGTCGTGATAGACCTAGTGGTGCAAAAAATCATTCTGCAATCTGGCTAAATACTAACTTATTCAGTTTTCTCCTTTTATTCCAATATAATGTGAATGCCAAAATTTCAAAACCTGACATATGTATAACACCGATCATCCAGGCTAAGTATAGAGTGGGAGCAAACAATTCATAATTGAGTGGGTACTGTATTCGCGGTCAAATGTAATCATTCATTCTTCCTACTACCATACCCGCAAGCTAAAGGCCTTTCTACACGACGGGTCACAAGAGGGTGGGGGAGAGCTAGGTGTGGCAGACCCGGGTAAGGTAGGATGGCGCAAGTCAAGGGCCACATACAGTACATGTACGTAGTGAGAGTGTTTGTGGTCTTAGAAACAGAGCAGTCCCTACGGGGAGTGCGGGGCCCGGGGCAAGTCATCATTGCAGGGCCTCCTTTATATATATATATATATATATATATATATATATATATATATATATATATATATATATATATATATATTTCATTAGCCCAATAAACATGCGGACTTCTACATACAATCAACACCTCAACCCGCCAGGATTCGAACCCACGGCCCACGAGCCCATGACTGTGACCGGGAAACGCAAACCGCTGGACCACCAGGATACTAAAAGCAGGCCTAGACTCTGTTATATTTCCCACAAAGCCTGTTCAACGAGCTTATGGCACCGTGAACCTCTAATGGGGACTACCCGTATCACGTAGGTGGTCAGAGTAACGTTTTACCAAATCTGGCTTCGAAACACGAGGATCCATATATATTTCATTAGCCCAATAAGCACGTAGACTTCTACATACAATCAACACCTCAACCCGCCAGGATTCGAACCCACAGCCCACGAGCTCATGACTGCGACCGGCGATCACTAACCGCTGGACCACCAGGATACTAAAAGCAGTCCTAGACTCTGTTATATTTCACACAAAGCCTGTTCAACGAGCTTATGGCACCGTGAACCTCCAACCTCCAACGGTTAGCGTTCCCCGCTCACAGTCATGGGCTCGTGGGCCGTGGGCTCGAAAATCCCGAACCAGCACTAGAACACTTAAATTTACTAACAAAATGAAGTGTCCGTGACCCGTTATAGGATGGCGTCTGTGACTGGGATAAATGAGACACACTGTAAAATTTAGACACTTATATTCCTTCCAACACTACAGACACAATCAAATAATGGTACACCAACATATGCGCACCTCTTAAACTGAACTTAAAACACTACTCTGGGGAATAAAAGTTATACATGATATTGAAATTATTAGAAACTCAGACAATGCCTCATTAGACAACAACAAATTAAAAATATTAAGAATTGTTGCCTGCACACATGAATCAGGCCTTAAGGGCTTTCAACAAAATAATATCAACCACTGAGAAAATGGTAATAAAATAAGAAAGTGTTAAATCCATCATGAAGAGGCCTGAAGGCACTCATACCCCAACAGATACACACCTCCTAACGTAACTTAAACACTACTCTGGAGAACAAAGGTTATACCTGAGATTGAAATTATAAAGAAATATTAAATGCATTAAAGGAACTAAATCACAGTATCACTTACAACGTAGGGGAGAAAACTCCTCTGAAAAACACTTCCCTCATTCTCTGGTTTCAATTAGTGACACAAACATTAAAAACAATACTTTCACAATTATTTAAGAAATATTAATTACACACAGCAAGACAATATCAGTAACTGAAAAAAATATTATCACTAGATTAAGAAGTTACAGAGTCCACCAAATCCCGTAATCACATGCTCCCTAACCTAACACATAGATTCCACTTGCACTCCGTAGTTTCTTAAGGCACAACCAACAGGCACCCGTAGTTTAAGGCCCAAGCCAGCCTTTCTCAACCTTGGAAATGTACCTCCAAGTTCCACTGGACTCTTGGTCCCAGTGTGTGACCCTGTATCACTCAGCTGGCTTCACTTTACCCCCAGTACATCCATGAAACGGAAGGGAGTGAGCCAATCAGACCTTGTACAGTTGAGAGAAGCTTTAGTTTCCCGTTAGCAAAAGGTTTTCACTAAGCTGCTTGAAGATATGTGGTATTGTGAGGAGAGCTGATGACCCCAAACGATCGTCACGTCGTTAGTTGGGCACCCAGACGGCTAGTTTCACTCCAACTCTTACCATACTCAACAGGTGGCTCAAACCCAGGTCAGTGGACGGTCATACAGCTCGTTTCACCACTCGTCTCATACCGTCAGTGGACGTTATCATACAGCTTGGGGTCTACAGAACCCTGAAAAACCCGGGCTGTTAGCTATTGTCTCGCATCACCGTTCGTTCCTACCGCCCTATCTAGCTTTGTCTGAGATTGAATAAAACTTTCTTGTTAATACTGATGTTAAATAAACGAAGGAACCAGGTCACGCGATCAGTCTCTCCTGGGTACAGCACAGAGGTGGTCCTTGACCTCTCTCACAACTCCCCAGCCACGCTTGCTCACTGGTTCATGCTTTCCAGGAGTGACTTATTTACCAGACGATTAACAGCTTAATTAGGACGTACCCAACATTTTCAGACTGGGAAACGATCTATAATTATTTTCAATTTAATAACTGATATTTAATTTCATAATTCGCGGTAAATTACATTTAATATCGTATAGGCCTAGTTCCACAAACTCTTGCTACGTGCGGAGGGCGTTCTTCCCTCAGACGACCTTGAACTCAGTATCGCCAATGGCACGGCGTTTGAAATTACACTGAAATTTCTGAATATTACACACACACACACATATATATATATATATATATATATATATATATATATATATATATATATATATATATATATATATATATATATATATATATATATATATTATACGTAACAAACTTTTATGCATGCAGTCGTGAAATTAAAATAATATCTTCCTTTATTTTAATATTACAAAAGTAATGGATATAAGTAGTAATTTTACAGTATTGCTACACAATATATGGAAACAAGAAAGAGATCTGCGACCCGTAGACTGTATGTGATAACTGTTCTGGAAATTATGAAAATCCTTAAAATGAGATTCGGAAATACAGAAGAAAAACAAAAAAAAATAAGAACTGGCGATATTATTGCATGCATATACAAGGAAAATAAAATATTATTTTAAATTGATTTATAATATAAACAAGACAAATGCCAAAAGACAGTCTGGATGTAATAAAAATTTTCAGGGTAACATAATTAATACCTAAAAAAACTAATTCAATTTACTCTGACTTCTCATAAAGCATTTGTGAAGTAGCAGAAAAAGCAGCCTATTTTCGAAAATTAACCATCCTTGCTTTCTATCCAGTAAACTTTCAATTCCCGATAGTACAAACTTACAGCGAGTTCATTTTCGATTAAGAGCATAGCCAGTCCACTTAACCTCTCTTGAAACATAATTGTCCTTAGTCAACTTTTTATCAATTTGACTTTCGAAAAAATCGCTTCCCTGATGCCACTGTGACTGTGACTGCCAACAAAATCCTATTCTTTATTTCTGCATTAGGGAAGGAACCATTGAAAAAAAAATTAAATACTTGAAGTGTAATTTTTCTTTCCTCGGGCTTGAGTTCTCGGAGCACTCCAAGATCTGAAAACAACTCGGCCTCGTCAATATCGTGAGAATTTCCAATACTCAATGACTTGTCCAAAGAAGAGTTGTGCTCAGCTAGGTACTGCACAGCTGCCTTAATGCATGTTAGAACCAATCTTAATTACTAACCAGGAAGGCGCGAGGCCAGGCCGACTCGCACCCCCCCCCCTAGGGAGGGCTCTACGTTAGAACTTTTATCCTTAACATCTGGAGAAGGTGTTATGGTTGGTGGATGTAGCTTGACGACGACGACCTTAATGACCCTGGCAGTTGATAGGCCTAAAACCCAAACAACCAACCAACCAGGAGGGCGGGTGTCTGGGGAGGTGTCAAAGGGATTTAACTTTCCCTTAGTTATCTATGCCTTTACTTGAGATTCTGGGGTGGAATGCGAGTGAGATCTTAGCAGGCAATGTGTTATTAAGGTTGATAAGGCATCTGGATTCCACGAGGGAAAGCTTTTGATATGACAACATAAGAGAGGGGAGTGGCTTGCTCACCACCAGTACACTAAACGAGGCTGTTACTTGATCACTTCCACCTCTCGCCACCATCATTCTTGAAAAAAATCCCCACTAAAAATTAATAAATAAATAAGACTGAATTGTTGGATATCATGTGACTTGTTCACCCTGTAATATGTTTATTACAGTTGTGAAAATCAATGTGAAGTGAAGAGGTGGGAATGACAATAGTGTTTGGCCACTGCTCCACATCCCTCCCAAGCTGGAATCTGAAGAACGTTGATTGGTGGGTCGTTGGCCAATCATCGCAGCGAGTATTTTTTATGATTTGCAGGCATTATGTTAAATTTACTATTTTCGGGTGTGTGATGTAAACAAAACAGGTGAGGAGGACATTAGACGGGCTATTGAGATTCTTTATGACCTGTGTTGGTAAATTTTAAACATAAATTTGATCTTAACTCCCGTATTCAATATTTCTCTTCATATCAACGTTATTATAAATATCTAATTACCGTTTTTTAAAACCTGAACAACCTGAAAGAATTGTAATTACGGAAATGGAAGGTACACTATAGAAATCATAAAATAAGGGTCCTTGGTGTCATCAGCAACCTAGCACTATATTAAACTCTCTCATCAATACCGCCTAGTCATGAATGATTAAGATGAGGTTAAGATTATCGAAGGATTGCTTTGCTGCATGTTTCCTTATCATAAGAGAGGCGCAAACTTTGATTAACGTTTGTGTTGGTCCTCCCGGGTCTTCTTTTCTTACAGAAGGCAACCCTCGAGAGAACCGACTTTTTAAACAGTCAAGAGCTGACACCTTATAATGCAAAAGGCCGCTTTTTTGGGCACTAGAAAACATGCTTTGAAAGACCTGAACACTTCGCCTGGCAGCTTCATGTCTGAGACGGGGGATGCATCAACGTCTTTTAATTGGATACAAGGGTAATGATGTCCATATAGAGTCCGAGATAGGATAGCCAAACTCTTCTTCATTTTATGTTTGGCATAGAACACACAGCTGCCAGTTCGTCATTCCAGTCATAATCACGTGAGCGTGAACAGGAATCGAGAGGTAAGTAGAATGAAAATGTTTTTTGGGCCGTCAACATAGAAACAGAAGCTTATATGAGTAAATTGCGTAGAACATAAAAGGTGAGATTGAATGACTGATTGAAAGGTTACACGTTTTTCAAATTTCACCAAACCCGGACTGAAATTGTTTATTAGGCCCAGCCTTCAAAATAATACCAACAATTAAACTTTTGCATCAACTTAAAATGATAGACAGCCTGGCACTCATATATTAGTTTGTGACATTCATGACCACAAGAAAAAGTCAACATAACTCTTAATTGTGTGCTTATGAAGATATACATCTAATAACAATAGAAGTGCATCAGGGTTGGATCATGAGGGAGGTTGGATCATGAGGGAGTGTCGAGAACTAGTTGAAGGCACACCACCGTCTAGTGCGTGACACGTACCTTCCTCCCTCAGAAAACTCTAATAATTATTAGTTTGGTAGTCAGACAAAACTTCCGGTCCCTAAAATAGAAGAAATGAGATATCTCCATAAATAATAAACGTAGCATGTAGTTCCAGACTAAAAGAAATACTGCAAACAAGTAACATACACACGTATTTTGGCATTTTGCTTTGTTTAACAACTTGAAAGGCTTTATTTCCTCAAAGTAACTGCTCTTTTCTTACGTTTCTATTTATTGCTAAAGAAGTAGTTCATGATCGGGCACTAGTCTATAATCCTATTCTATGCAAAAATATTAACCCGTTACTGACACGGTCGAGGCCATAATCAACTGCACTAATCATTCACAATAAAATATATCATCTTTGGTTACGTACAACAGCTTTAGTCGACTTTACTTGAACTACCACCTTGTTTACTATTCTTCTCTACGAACTCCTACAAAGCCACTGCTTATTTTACCATAGCCTGTTTTGTCCAAATTATATTCTCTATTATCAATTAAACAGTGACAACGATTAAGTGATAAATGATAGCAACCAAGGCCAATTCTGCGGGATATGACAGCCATATTTGAAACATTCAACTTTTGGTGTGGTTATCACAGTGGTCTGACGATACTGGTGATAATGGTACAAACATAAATTGCAGTCCCCCTCCCTCCAAAAAAAAAATCTATGGCCATCATTTTATATTTTAATTTTATTTTCAAGAAGGCATTCTAATGTAATGCACTATTTATATCATCATCGGCTATTAGTGAGTGTGCAGAAAATATGTGGGGTAATTAGGTCCGAGTCATGAATTTCAGTACTATTATTTATAATTATCAAACCTTTCACCAGTTACACACTTTCATTATAGACATCTGGGCCTTTGATAATCTCATCGTGACTTAAGTATACCTGCTTGAGCCATAACATCACTGTGCGGTGTACACTTGGTTACATCTACAAATAAAAAATAAAAAATTTACATACAAAATTATTTTAATATAAGAAAAGTTTTAAAACAATGGTTGATGTTGTTCATGTGCAAATTATTCTCAAATTATCAAAACTGTTTATTTATTAGAACCACTGCAACACTCACACACACGGAATAACTTAAAACTTAATAAAAAAAACAGAACAACTCAGGAAATTTTGAACAGCCAAATCTAAGTGATAAAACTGGCGATAATTCACCTGCCACCGTAACCAGGTACATAATGTCTTCTTAGGTCATGCATGATTCACTTGCCGTCATAACTACATGTTTATAGTCGAACTACGGTTAAAATCCACTCTCACCGTAATACACCGTTGATTTGGAAATATAAATGACCGCCGTAACTAGTGACAATTTGTTGACAGCATTAATAATTCACCTTTCCTTTTACAAGTGGTTAAAACATCATGGATACTTACCTCTCACGGGTAGACGATATTGTGGTCTCCAGATGTAGCCTCTTTTTCTGTCTTGTTGTCTACCTTCTTGATTACAGTAAGCAGCAGTAATCTCTATTAACATGTGACTGCATCATTTCCTGTATCATTTGTTAAACTGAGCTGCATAAAAAAAATTTGCCTTAAAACTTTTCTTGTGCACTAACAATTAAACAATATATTTGTTATCTCCACTTTTTAAATTTTCCGACTTACCACATTTTTTGGTGAATGATAACATCCATTCACCAAAGAAATTTCACTTTCACAGACACTAGCTCGATATTATGGTGTTGAGACACGACGGTCAACTTACCGCCACAGCACAAGACATTTCCCTCCACTGAAAGGATAGCTCTTACAACATTAATCTGATTTATTACACCAACACTACTTAATTATTTCACACACTCTCACAAATGGTGCCAGGAAACATGTAGTGCACTTCTAGAAAGAGTTAAATTCTATTGACTTACAATACAACAGAACGTACATGTATGTGAACTTTACGTAACCTTATAATATTTCTTTTTTTTACTTAAGTGTTTTTATACATACTTCCCAACCAGAAGCGAAAATTTAGAAAACGCCTTAGGCCTTTAAAGAACTATTACATAATACTAGGACTCCCACTTAACGTGAGGAGGAAACGTGGTAGCTGTGGTAACTATCACATGGAGGAAGGGCCATCGACGGCAGCGGCGATCCTCACCCACCCACTGCCCAAACAGCACTGAGGAGAGTAGCCTGGGAGCTGAGAGTCTGGGTTCTGGGACCCACACCTCCCCGCCTCCCACCACTTAGGCCCACCACCACTACATTACTCAACTCTGTCACTGTAAAGGGAGGCCCGGAACCCCAACATTCTCCACTTGGGGCCAACCACCAAAATCACCACATTACTCTACCACAACGATTTTAACCTGGTATCTCCACCTCCCTCTATCCCCCACTTTGACCCACTACTTCTATCCATTTCACTCAATATCCGTTACCAGTCCAATATTACCACTTCTTTTTCTTTTTTTTGATCTGGACACCGTAATTCTCTCAGTTGATACTTGATAGACATCATCGAGTCCTTCTTAAGAAAATATATTGATAAGAGGTGAAGCCTACTGTATACTGTACTGTATATGAGGTGCCATGTTGGCTAGGAGGCATTTCTTTCACCTTCAAGAACTTTTAAGACATTTACAAAACCAGTAGAAACATATTGCTCATGGTCTGTAGGTCATGTTTTCAATACGACAAAACTTCTTTTTTTTTCACCATGCGGGTAGCAGCAACACATTTACTTCATTTTTGGTTATTGCAGCATTTTTGACGAAATTTAACAGTATGTTTTATTCAATTCACAAAGTTAAGTAAAGTTGATGAAACACCGACGAGTTAAAAAAAAAAATCCGAAAAGGAAGTAAATCTTTAAACAACAGAGTAACCAACCTACGTGCGTGATTTGTGACCAAAACTGGACACGGTTCCAGCGATCACAGGTTCTTGTATTGCCAATCCTTTTTTTTTCTTTTGTAGGCATTTTATTTGAAATTAATTGTATTCCATGATAGAAAAAATACGCAGTGTGTTGAATGTCTCAACCGAAATGGTGACATAAGTTAATGTTTTATTACACACAAAATATTTAAGGTTGTCCTTCAGACAATCGGTGCCTTTTGTCTTGGTTATTCAAACCTTTAACGATTAATCGTAAAACAAAATATTCAACAAAGACATTACTTAGGACCATCAGGGAACAGCTGCGTCACAGTTGGCATTGTGACTATTTTTTTGTGACTGTATGAACAGCTGCATCGGCAATGATATTCCAAATGTCTTATTTTATTGTAATCGAGGACAGCTGGATTACCGGTGTCATTGTCATCAACTGGGAATAGTTGTATTATCAGCTTCTACAACCTGTTATCATATTCCTCCCTTCCCCTTTTCTGCTTTGTTCTCATTATTTGCTCCTCACTTGTTTCATACATGCATTTTTCCTCATTTAATCTATTATCCTTTATTAGTACGACATTCTACCTTTCACCTCTTTCATTCTACTCCCTCTTCTCTTCACTTTTGGTTCAATTTACCTTTATTTCATTCAATCTTTCTTTCTGTTGCTTTGCATATCACCCTTTTGTCTTCCACTTAGCGCCGTAAATCTCCTTTTTGCCAACTACTGCTCTTTGTCTTCCAACAAGATTTTTGTCCCTTTCCATCTACCGCTCTTAATCCATGTCGTACAGAGTACGTTTTTTTCTCGCCGTGTTGTTTAAAGTAAGTTTTTTTTTCGCCGTATTGTTCAGAGTAGGCTTCTTTTTCTTGTTCTGCGAAAAATTTTCTCGGCATCTCCTTATCCTTTGCACTGTGGTGTAGAGCAACTATGATTTCTTTATTCTTTGTTAAGATGAATATTATGTAACACTGGTTCACTGATGTTTGGTGCTATACATGCCACTGTCTCAATGTTTTACGTTTTTAATTTTATTTGATAGTATGGCCTCATTCTCTTTTTAAAATAGTGAATAATAATTGTTAATTGTCAAATCTGTTAACACTTTTTTATTATGACTTACGCGAAGTCTAGAGTACAGTGAAGTAGGTACCACTTCACTCCTGAGCAGTTGCTTCAGGTTTATAAGGGATTCATTCGTGCTAACTTGGAGTACTGCTCTCATATCTGGGGTGGTTCTTCTTCTGTCGCCGCAATGTTGTTTCACTCTTTCTTACAGGTATAGTACTTTAACGGGCAATTTTCGGTGGCTTTGGCTCGTAACACTCGTCTTGCCCGCGGTGCCCACCGTTTGTGTGTGGATGTTGGTCACGCTAGAATAACCCTTATAGTACATCATTCTTTCCTCACACAGCCAAACTGTGGAATGTACCGCCTTCTTCTGTGTTTCCATGCTCTTTTAATCTGTCTCACTTGAAAAGGCTGGTTTTCCTGCATCTTCGTGGTGTAGAATAACATAGTCTTTTTCCCCTCTAATTTTTATTATATTTTGTTTTACTCTTATCTTTTCGCCTCCTGGGCTCCGTTGTGGGTCGATGATCTGTGATCGGGTGGGCTATTCCCCGTACAAAATAAATAAATAAATAAATAAATAAATAAATAAACAAACTGAGCATTCGCTGTCATTATACTAATTATTAAAAGTTGCATTGAAAAAAAAAACAGGTTAAAATGACATTTTTATAACAAATTATCAATATTCTGTGTACAGTTTTATAAGTAGCTATGGAAAGTATACAACAACAGCGGCGTTAACAATACAGTATGACCCACCAGACAGACTCTCCAGCTGTACCCAGACAGGATGGTGTCCCGTTACTCTGCTTGAAAAGTGATAAATTTCTGCGCACTATAACCACTGTATCATATACAATATATCCAATCTGCGCACTGCGAAAAATGCATCATATACAGTATATCCAATCTGTGCACTATAACCAATACATCATTTACAATAAAACTCAACTTTTGAACTATGACCACTGCACTATACCAAATCTGTTCACAATGACAACTGCATCATATTCAGTATATTCAATCTGCGCAATATGACCACGCCATCATTATACAGTATAGCCAATCTGCTCACTATGACCCCTGCATCATCTACAGCAAACCCAATCTGCGCACTATGACCATTGCATCATATACAGTAAACCGAATCTGTGTACTACTTTGCTGTCGCTCGGAATCGAGTATGACGATCATCCAGCTATGATACAATGATATGAGTTATTAAGGATGTCACCCTCGTTGGTGAGATCTAAGGTGATTAGAGAGGCCATTACGGGACCGGCAGGGCCGTCCACAGGTGTTGCATGTGTTAAGGGTTACATCTAGTGCGGGAGGGGTGGCGGCAGCAGCGTCTTTCCGTCGCTGGAGCTTGTCTGCCTCGGTATACAGTCGGGTTAACTCGAAAGTATTGATAGCTCCTTCAAGCGTTACGGTGTGGAGTGATCGTCCCCCAGGTAATGGGGTCGAGTTGTCACTTTTTCAGGTTTCCATTGTGCGTTGCCTGCCAGCATTACGTTTACCATTCGTTTGGTGATTGTAAAGTAGCAGGTAAAATGGCCAGTCTAATGATAGTAGACTACTACTTAGACTACTTTGGTGAAAGTTTTCAAGCGCCTTTGAAGGGCCTTCTGTATGTGACCCATGTCTCTCTGCCATACAGCAGGAAGAGGAGGACCACTACTCGATATACATGCAAATTTGTAGATAATTTCAGCTCCCTACAGCTGAAGAAACGGGTACAGAGTCTGCTAAAAGCTTGATATACATTTCTGATCCGATATTGAATCTCTTCATCGATGTCCGCGGTGGTGGACAGGTGGAAGCCGTGGCACCGAAAGTAGGTAATATTAAGAAGGATAGTACTGTTAAACTGGGTGGATGGTGGAGGAGTGGTTGAACCAGGGGCAGGCTGGAAGAGAATCTGAATCTTATGTACATTCACCTCAAGGCTGAAGAGTGCATGCACATCTGTGTAGGTGTATAGGATTTCCTGTAGGATGCATTCAGTGGGAACGATGAGGGTGAGGTCGTCTGCAAACTGAAGTTCAGTGATAGAAGTGGCCAAGACCTATGTTCCTGTCTGGAGTCGTCTTATGTTGAAACGTCCCTTCATCCAGTACTGGGTGTTCACCAAGCCTGTTAGATTGGCATGAGTAAGGAAGGCAGCCAAGAAAATGGGAAAGAGATTTTACCCCTTTTTGGATGGGGAAGAACTCAGACTGCAGGCCAGTGTCGTTCATGCCAAAACAACTGGCAGCAAAGATCATGTCAGTGGTGCCATGTGAAGGTCTAAAGCAACATTGACTTTCTGGGAGGAAGTTTTCCGCTATATTTTTACACCATTCGTTCAATAATATGAGAAATTTGCACTGGGCAGCCGCTGTCTAGGAGGATTAGGCCATTATTATTAAACTTGCCGACTCCGTTTCTCTATAAGGTTCCTGGCCATATGTCAGCAACTCGGACACAACCTTTATCTTCTCTGGGGATAGAGGTTGGCACTCTATTAAGGTCGGGATAAAAAACCTCCAAGATGTCATCATCTGCATCCGGTGTTAGGTCGTATGCACTGATGAAGAAGGCATGACCTAAGTGATTCAGTGGGACTTGGAGCGTCCTGAAGTGCTCGTTGATCCCAACAGGCATTTCAGTTAGCCTATGTAGGATGGATTGGCGAATGGCAAAGCCAACTCTGTAAATGAAGTTTCTCTCTGCAGCAGACTTACCCTTCCACAAGAAGATATATACAGAGACATCATATACAGAGATATTTTCTACAGATATATTATTTACAGAGATATTATCTACAGATACATCATATACAGAGATATTATATACAGAGATATTATATACAGAGATGTTATATACAAAGATATTATCTACAGATATATTATATACAGAGATATTATCTACAGATATATTATATACAGAGATATTATCTACAGAGATATTATATACAGAGACATCAATCTAGGGACGAAACACGAGTATGACCTCGTCTTAGTTACCACTCCGCTCTCCATATCCTGGTTGTTGCGTCACCTCTTCCAAGTCTTCTTCAAGTTTCAGTTCGATGAGAACATAAGAACATAAGAACATAAGAATGGAGGAAACTGCAGCGGCCTATTGGCCTCATACTGGCAGTCCTGCTTACACCCAACCCCTATTGCTCATATGAGCATCCAAACCTATGTTTGAAGAACCACGTATTCGAGAATGATGATATTTGCAACTAATCTATCCATCCACCACTCTGTTTCAAACCAGTGTTTACCTATTTCACGCCCAAATCTAAATTTGTCTAATGAAAACCATGCTACGAGTTCGCTCCTGGTTGATAATTTGAGTACCTTTTGAACGTCCCCTGTTTAGCCCTGCCTTCCACGGCACACCCCATCAGGTCGCCCGCCCTACGTCTCGAGGGAGTGCACCAAGATGTTTTAACCTGTCTCTACTCTGGGAAGTGACCACAGGATCACCCATCCTGAAACCCACCGCACAGTGACTACCTATCGTCTTCATAACACTCACCTTACCCGTCAGCCATCTCAGCTCCTCACTTAAACATTTGTAACTTATATTGCTCCACGTCCAACTTTGCTTCAAATTATTTTATACTGTATAAATATGTATATACTGTTAATGTTGAGTTTAGTATGGTTATGTAAATTAGAAAGATGAATATTGTAATGAATTTATGGTACTTTATTATACACAACGAAAACTCTCATCCTTTGTCTACCTTTTAAACCGATTGTCTTTGTTTTTTTTATTGTTGCCTGTTGGGATTTAGACCTTAACTATATTCTAACCAACTCATAATAAAGATGACCGTGACAGGACACGACATTATGCCATATTCCTTCCTCCTTGTTACTCAGTGTTAATTATCTCCCAGTCACTTTGCTCACAATTGTTTTATGTTGTTTAAAGTTTCCCTCATATGTGTGTGCATATATTGCATTATCGTACAGTAAGAGTGACATATGTAGATATTAGGTTCAAAGTGTCATAAGGTTTACTCTGTTATTACACGTGGCAGTCGTAGTAAAAACTTTATCGAGGAAAAGAATCTGGATCTGTTTAATGCCGCAATTTACTCCAGAGTAGGCTGTCTCCATAGTCACTAGTTTAGGTGATGATATCTTGGGACGCCTCTCTACTATAGGACCCCATAATTATAAAGCCTTAATTATTGTTCTTTCCATTATTTCATCTCAAATAATTCAAGTATCTAAGGGTTGTTAATCCGATCTTAATATTAATGCCGTAATACACCTTCCTGTTTACTCAGGGTTGTTAATCCGATCTTTATATAATGCCGTAATACGCCTTCCTATTCCAAGTCTTATCTCATTCTAAAGATCTTATCAGAAGAACAATATTCATAAGTGTAATTTCTAGGTGTATAAATTGGTTAGTTTCGGGATGGTTATTCATCACTGTGATATTTCTAGGTAATCCATCTTATTCTTATCTTTGACCATTAGTTAATTTATCCTAGTTTTCAACAATGGCCAATTAGGTTTTGATCTCCAGGATTTTATTTGAAAATCCTCCAGAGCTAATTACGTGTTAATATCCTGAAGAAAGAATGGAAAGAAATAGCCAACTATT
>NW_024722158.1:10744432-10753106 GCF_018991925.1 Homarus americanus
TTGATTTCACCTATCGATTCGAAGTTATCCATTTTTAAACTCTCAGATTTTGCAGAACACATTCTTTTTGTTCAAAAATACTGTATAAAAAGATATGTCTATAGATTCAAAATATCTTCACAAACGAGTAAAGAATTTACTTCCAGACTATATTGATTTTCTGTACAATGGCGCGGTGATATCGCGTCTGGGGACTGGTGCCTATGGTACCCGTGATCTCCTCGACACCTTACATTTACCGTTGATCGTCAAAAAATGCATAAAGGATGATAAATAAAAATAGAATACCAGAGTTTTCCTCACCCTCGAGGCAAACGTGCTAGCACGGTTATAGGGCGTTTGTGGTGTATAGCGGTATTTAGGGGTATGTGTAGAGAAGCAGGTGATCGTTAGTGAATATGCCGGCATTACTCTGAAAGCATATATTGAAAAGAATAATATCACCGAAAAAATGTTTTATAGTCTTATGTATATGGTCCATGAGATCATTCAGAGACTGCTCAAGGTGGGTTACGCTCACTGTGATATTAAGTATGATAACATCTGTGTAGATGAAAATGAGACTGACTAAAACGTCACCCTGATTGACTTTGGCCTAAGTCGACGGCTTGGGACAGTAGTTTTTCATAGAAAAGTACCTCACGCATTTTCGTAGTACGCTCCAGAAATACAGGAGGTGTTGGGCCCATTATTCTTATCATCTAATTGCCAGAGATAAATTTTTGGATAAAATTATCACAGAATTATGAACCACATACGAGGCCCTCGAATAATGCCCTCCTCCACCGACTGTTAACCGCTCTTAGGAGAGTGTGCCCACAATCACCATCTACAAGGGGGAATATAGGTTGGAGGGTATCGCCCCATCTTAAGCCAGAAGACACGTTAGGTCAATAAAATATAGATTGGATACCGGGTCCAACAGAGTCAAATGGACCAGGTGAGTCAAAACGAAAAAGATTTCTGCTCTTCACAAAGTCAGAAGAACAGAATGAGTCAAAGCGAAAAAGATTTCTGTCCCCCACAAAGTCAGAAGAACATTGTGACTCAAAACGAAAAAGATTTCTGTCCCCCACAAAGTCAGAAGGACATTGTGACTCAAAACGTAAAAGTTTTCTGCGCTCCACAACGTCAGAAGGACAGAATGAGTCAAAGCGAAAAAGATTTCTGTCCCCCACAAAGTCAGAAGAACAGAATGAGTCAAAACGAAAAAGATTTCTGTCCCCCACAAAGTCAGAAGGACATTGTGACTCAAAACGTAAAAGATTTCTGCGCTCCACAAAGTCAGAAGGGCCAGATGAGTCAAAACGAAAAAGATTTCTGTCCCCCACAAAGTTAGAAGGACCAGATGAGTCAAAACGAAATAGATTTCTGAGCTCCACCAAGTCAGCAGGAGCTGATGAGTAAAAACGAAAAAGATTTCTGTCCCCCACAAAGTCTGAAGGACATTGTGACTCAAAACGTAAAAGATTTATGCGCTCCACAAAGTCAGAAGGGCCAGATGAGTCAAAACGAAAAAGATTTCTGTCCCCCACAAAGTCAGAAGGGCGAGATGAGTAAAAACGAAAAAGATTTTTGCTTTCCACAAAGTCAGCAGGGCCAGATGAGTAAAAACGAAAAAGATTTCTGTCCCCCACAAATTCAGAAGGGCATTGTGAGTCAAAACGAAAAAGATTTCTTTCCCCACAAAGTCGGAAGGACATTGTGACTCAAAACCAAAAAGATCTCTGCGCTCCACAAAGTCAGAAGGGCCATATGAGTCAAAACGAAAAAGAGATCTGTCCCCCACAAAGTCAGAAGGACATTGTGACTCAAAACGAAAAAAGATCTCTGCGCTCCACAAAGTCAGAAGGGCCAGATGAGTCAAAACGAAAAAGAGATCTGTCCACCACAAAGTCAGAAGGACGGGGTGAGACAAAATGAAACATTGATTCGCTTTTGTTGTCTACTGCTTAGAATGCAACTTATTCATGTACAGTTCATAATATACTATATTCATGCTGAATCTTTAGATACAAACACTCATCTATCACTAGTAAAATGTAATTATATAAATATTCAATGATTGAAGTAAAAAAAAATAAATATCAAGAGCAACTAAGTGCCATGATCTCTAGGGTAAGAATATTGAGTAAGAGTGGTAGACCACCAATCCCCATGTCTGTCGAGGTGGTGTGGTGTAGCATGTGCTGGGTACATCGTCATCTTGGTAACACGTAACTGATTCCTTTAATTTAATTATTGTGTATCTGCTGCTGTTTCTGCTACTCCAATAGGAACTTTTTGTTTTCACTGACGTACATATTTTTTCCGTTTGGCGATTAATTTTATAAATTGAAATTTGGACCATCGACCATCGGTCTATCATGATGTAGACCATTGTTCAGCCTATCATGATTTAGATCATTGGTTGTACAGTCTATCGTTGTTTAGACTACTGTTTGTATGGACTATCATGACCATTGTAGACCATTGTTTGTGCGGTATCTCATGATGTATATGATTGCTTGTACAGTCTATCATGATGCACACCACTGTTTGCAAGGTCTGTTCATGATGTAGACCATTGTTTGTGCGGTCAATTCATGATGTAAACCATTGTCGTACAGAAGCTTACAGATGCAAGGCAGGCACGCATTCAGCAGCGGGAACTGCGTGAGATCCAGGTGTATGTGGTGTTAAGACCATGCCCTATTTTTCTATTATTTTTTATAACATGCTTCCATGTTGTTCCATATTATTCCTGTAATGATGTGTTATATTTACTATTATATATTCTAGTCACCTTACCCTGTGCTGTTAAGGTTTTAACTGTTATTATTTGTTCAAGCCCATCTGATTTCTTCATTTAGTATTGTAACAAGCATTCTTTGTTTCTCTAACGACCATCTGCATCGATAAACGACCCATGTTTCACCTGCTTGTCGCACTGGTGGGAGCCGACCCTATATATAGTACCCCACCAGCAGAAGGAGGGCAGTCCAATCCTCTTGTCATTCATTTCACGTTCTTTTGAGTGACACCAGTCACCTGGTGCTTATACTTATTTTATTTCTGTGTTGTTCCTGTCGCCACCAATGTGGTATATCCATGTGAGTACCTATTCATGTTTCTTATGTGTCCATCAGTGTTTGCTTAGATACATTCAAGTAATTCAGTGTTGTTTCACTATTGTTAATTTCGGTGTTGGATATTTTATATGTTTATGCAGTGTTAACGTAATCCAATTCTTTATTTTTATTCTTTTGATGTTTAGATGTCTTAGTATCATTTGTGTCTTAAAGGTTTACTTTATATATTTTTATTCCCTTTTGATTTAATTTACTTTTCTTTTTGTTTGGTTACGCCTAGAACCTGCATATTAAAGTAAATTAAGAAACGGCGTAACAGTTTTGGCGACCTTGCCAGGATTCACCAACGACCTTTTGACACTTGTGATATTTTTTTTTTTTTTTTTATTATTTCTTAACTAGCCATCATGTTTGGAGATAGTGTTCATGTTGGCTCAAGAGAAGACCACGGTGAAGCTAGTCAAGTTAACGTAGCTGAGTCACGTTCAGTGAATGATGAATTACGCCTTCTCGAGGCGCAAATAAAATTGAAAGAAGCTGAAGCTATAGCGAAAAGAGTTGGGATACGTCAGGCGGAAGCTGAGGCTAAAGCAAAAGAAGCTGAAGCTAAAGCGAAAGAAGCAGATTCAGAAAAATTGCGACTGCGGATACAGCTCGGTCAGGGTAACCCTTCTAACACCGATGGCCTCACCCCCAGATCTAGTTTTTCTCATTTTGATCCAGCACGTGCTGCTAGGCTAATGCCCACGTTTTCAGAGGAAACAGTTGATGAGTTTTTCATTGCTTTCGAGAGACTTGCTACCACTTTAAAGTGGCCTATAGAGTTTTGGCTCATTTCGCTTCAACAAGCGTTTGCAGGTAAGGCTCTGTGTGTTTTTTCGTCGTTTACAGACAGTGACGCTAATGATTATTTATGTGTTAAGGAGGAAGTTTTGAAGGCTTATGCCCTTGTTCCTGAAGCGTACAGACAACGCTTTCGTGGCCTCTGTAAGAAGGCAGAGCAGACCCACCTTGAATTTGCTGGGAGTAAAAGAGGGGTATTCTCAAAGTGGTTACACTCCAAGGAAGTGAGTGAGTTTGACTCCCTGATGGAGTAAATGCTCACAGAGGAATTTTTGAGAACCATCAACGAAGAGGTTGCAGTATACTTGTTAGATAGGGAATTTAGTACTATTGAAGAGGTTGCTAAGCATGCTGATGGATTTGTTTTGAGACATGGTAGGACTAGCAATGTTGTTATGCCCCACAGGTTCAAAGGACTCTTAATCCCTCTCTCCACAGAGCGAGTCAAGGGAATACTAACAATGGTAATTTTGTGCGTGACAGGAGGAGCTGGACGCGTTCGCCACCTAATGGGGCGTCCAAATTTTCTACATACACTTGTAGTTTCTGTGGAAAGCCAGGTCATAAGGCAGAGTTTTGTTGGACAAGGCTGCAGTTAAATACGGGCAAACCAGCTATAATTGTTACTGAGGAGGCTAATACGTCACCAGTCGGAGTGATGGCAGGTTTGAGCAAGGCTGACATCATGCCAATAGCGTTGGTTTCCACAAAAGGTGAAGCACAAGAGAGTGCAGTTTCGGTTCTCGCCTCACGAGACTTTGATCTTTTCCAGGAGAGTTTTGCGAAGGACCCAGACGTTGGTACCTTTCGTCCCTTTTTGTCACAAGGCACGGTAGAAGTTGATGGTGTCGAAACACCAGTCACTATTTTGAAACTCGGGTTGTCTCCAAACTCTCATCAAAGGGGTCAAGGTGTAGCTCCTTTGGTTTTAGTATGTGTCAAGTCTTCTTGTTTTCAGGGATAGCTAACGTAGCCTGCGTGCACGAGCTGCCTGTTGCTGGAGTGGACCTCATACTCGGTAACGATTTGGCGGGAGGTCAAATGGGGAACGTAACACCACCTCCTGTGCTGCGGGAAAGACCAGAGTCTACCGCAGAGCTGCAACAACTTGAAGATGATACGTCCGGTGTTATCCATTTGTGCTGTGAATCGTTCTATGTCAATGACTAATGATCATACTGTAACTCCTGATGTAGATGATTCACTTTCCTTAGAAGGACTTTTTGCTAACCCAATTGCTTCCTAAGACATTTCTTCCGCAGTTAATGCTGTGACCGGGAGAGTTGCTTTAGTAGCTGCGCAAGAGCAAGACGATTCATTACGGCTCTTGTTTGACCATGTGTCCGATTCTGCCAATGATTCAGGCCCTACCACGAGATATTTCAGTCAAGACGGTGTTTTGTGCCGCCGCTGGCTCCCACCGACTATGTCAGAGGAAGACGCGGACTGGGCGTCTGTCACTCGGATAGTTCTCCCACACACTTACAGACAACTTGTTCTAGCTCTGGCCCATGACGGTCGCTTTTCTGGACATCAAGGTGTCCGAAAGACGTTCAACAGGCTGACCAGAAAGTTCTATTGGCCAGGTATGAGGAGAGATGTCACTAAATATTGTAAGTACTGTCATTTTTGTCAAAAAGTAGGCAAAGCCAATCAGGCTATTCCACCTTTTCCACTTGTAAGAGTACCTCACGTACCTGAGCCCTTTACAACAGTACAGTGTGACATTGTAGGCCCTCTGCCTAAAACTTCTAGTGAGTTTGAATATTTATTTACTGTCATTGATACCTCCACTAGGTACTTGCACGCTGTACCTCTTAGGAAAGTTACTGCTAAGGCCCTAATATCATCCAATTTGTTTCTCATACTTCTACTGTTCGCGCATCAAGTAAGAGGTCCTTTGAACAAAGTTAGAGATAGATTGTTAGGTAGTAGTGAAGAGAGCATTAGTGTATTAAGTCTAGTAGGAGATGTTAGAGAGAAGCTTCTAATATGTTGGAGCCTTGCCGCAGACCACTTTCAGCAGTCGCAGTCCAAGACCAAGACATGGTGCGACAAGCGTGCCAGACACAGAGAGTTCCAGATAGGAGATCAAGTTCTCATTCTCTTGCCGAGACATGGAAAAGGCGCTCCATGCGAAGTTCAGTGGGCCATATAGAGTGGTGAAGAAGGAAAGCCCCACAAATTATATTACCTCTACCCCTGACAGGCGCCGACTACAGCGCTTATGTCACGTCAACACCATCAAGCTGTACCACACACGCCCAGCATCCCCATCTGTTGCTGACGATCCAGTTCCCGTGTGTGCCGTTGACACTTTCTCGGTAGATGTTGAGAAAGAAGAGGAAGAAGAAGGGGCAAGTCCACTCGCCCTGTCATCAGTCAGAGTTTGGCAGTCCAACTCCGTGGAGTTGCAGCAGAAGCTACAGCATCTACCGGGACACCAGAGAGCTGACGTGCTGGCCGCCATCCGACAACATAGCTTCCAACATGCGGTCCTTCACTGCAGGGAGAACATCGTCATCAAAGAAGGCCAATGCAACCAACTCTTCTGACAAGTACCACAGGTGTCTCATCATTTTGTGGAACATTGCCTTTGATATGGCATCACTGATGGTACTGTAGTCTTGTAGAGCTTTAAGCAATATCAGATCTCCTTTTGGTGCCTTTGCAGCAAGTGGAGCAATTGTCCAAGCCTTCACATATATTCGGGCAAAGAAAATGCACAAATTTCTTAGTCCTCTGTTCTCCTTTGGAGTAAGCTTAAACTGAGAACGGAATAACCACACTTTGAAAGAATAAATGGTCTTTGCCATCCATTGTGCTTGGTGCATTGCACCAGGAGCAGAAAATCGTACTCCCCGAGAAGTTGATGTGCCAAGGAAGATGGAGGCAGCTCTAGCAGCTCTTGATAATCATCTCGAAGCTGTGTCTCCAATAGAGCCTTCTCAATGAAGTTGGTTAGATCGTCCCTAACAGCTCTGACAGATTCTTCTGCTAGATCGTCGGTGCAGGAGGAGTCAAACTTCTGCTTTTATCAATTTGTTCCCATTTGGCTTGGAATCTTCTGAACAGCTGTATGTCAGGAGCAGCTGAGTGCCCCATTACAGCTTCAAAACCAGCTCCAGCTACAAGTTCTAGTACATGGTGGCGGCAGGCAAAATATAGCAAATCACGACCCAGCAACTGCTCAATTTTGACACACGCACCCTTGTGGTGACCAGTATTTGAGCTTGTTGTATCAAAACACATGCCATGCACGATGTCTGCAATGTGCCATTGCTGCAAAGCCTTCACAACAGCTTTTGCTGTCCGATCTAATGCTGCAGAAAGTTCTGGAGTTAGAACTTCTTTTCGCCCACGCTTCTTGACAGTAGGTGGAGTTTGAAGTGCTGATGGGCCAGGAACTGGGTTGGATTCCTCAGAAGAAGACGTACTACTGCTGTCCATGACAACGATGGCCTGGCATTTTTTGGCTTCTTCCTCTGCACTGTCTGCAGGCAACTTCCTTTTCATTGCTTTCTTGAGAGTTTTTTCTCGTCGATTCTGTCTTTTCAGGAATACTTTGTCAAGAGATGACATTGCCCCACGACGCCCTTTTTTTTGTTGCGCTATTAAGAAATCCTTATCCTCCTGAACTGTCATCATATTCAAAGCTTTCACATGTGCAATGTCAAAGAGATCTTCAAATGTATCAGTGGACTCTTTCTCTTTCTGCTTTTGAGTTTCTGTCTTTCTTGATGAGTTCTTTTTCAAACTACTCCACTTGTCAAACATTTTGTGCACTTGACTCACACAATCTGGTTTTGTGGTGTGTGGAATGTTTGCTTTGTCCAAGTGAAAGAACTTTTGTCTGTGTTTTAGCTGCCACTCTGATGGGTTTTTCTGCTATGCGATGCAGCAAAAAATGCTGTAACCTTGCCTGTTTGGTACTTAGCCCCTGTAGTGTGTCTGTGTCTTTATAATACACATTTTCTCGTGTTTTACTCCTGCATTAGCCATTTTGACCTGAGGATTAAAAATTAACTATTAATATAAATTAATAATGAGAATATCTGCAGAACTGTTTCTATAATTTCCCAAATCATCAATCACGACCAGCAAAAACTCACCACAATCGTGCCAAATGCGACGTACTAGTGGTGGGCGTAATCGGCTACAAAGTAATCGACTACATCGATTACTTAATTTTTGACAGCTATGAGCAACCTCTAAATATTAATATATTTAAAAATAACTATACACACAATGTTTTTGTCCTAAATGCACACTTTTAGCAGGGTCTGTGGTAAAAAATTCCAAAGTTGAAACATAAGGACCACCCTAATATATATATATATATATATATATATATATATATTCAACACCTCAACCGGCCAGGATTCGAACCCACGTTTAATTTAGCCCACGAGCCCATGACTATGACCCGGGAACGCTAACCGCTGGACCACCAGCTAACCGCTAATCCTGGTGGTCCAGCGGTTAGCGTTCCATTCCCCCGTCACAGTCATGGGCTCGTGGGCAGAGGGTTCGAATCCTGGCGGGTTGAGGTGTTGATTGTATGTAGAAGTCCGCGTGCTTTATTGGGCTAATGAAATATATATATATATATATATATATATATATATATATATATATATATATATATATATATATATATATATATATATATATATATATAGATATATATATATATATATATATATATATATATATATATATATATATATATATATATATATATATATATATATATATAT